>NC_079164.1:4983888-4998155 GCF_947568905.1 Ostrea edulis
ATATCCTGATCAGGTAAACGGAGTTATCCGCAGTCAAATCAGTATGCCAAGAACGGCTTAACAATCGGTATGAAACACGTCAGACAGCATTTGACCCAATGCGAGGTTGTATTGACGAACTAGATCGTTATAACGACCATAGAATTTGCGAAATGCTGACTTCAATCGAGACTGTTGAAAACCCTGTACCATCAACTTGTTTGTCAGTAGCTTACCTCGATTTAAAAACTGACTTTACCCAGAACAAGCTCTTGCATATCGAATCAGTTGAGATATATAAACACCATATGCAGGTGATAATGGAATATTGCTACATAAATGTGGGAAGTTGACGATGGAGAAGCTGAAATCATCCCGTTTGTCATACAGTTGAGTTGTCAGTTTGCCGTTAATGTCTACTTTCAATAAAATATCTAAGTAGGAAGCAGAAGTGGACGACTCTGTGGTGTTCTTTATTTCGAGCTCACAGGGATATATCAAATCGACATATGAATGAAAGCTATCATTGTTAATAGACAAAACGTCATCGATATATCTTTTACAAACATTTCTTGGTCATATCAGACGAGTCGCTGTTACTCGGTGCTTAAAGCGTTCGCTTCGTGACTTGGAGGTCATTGAGTTAAGTTCCGCTCGTGACCTAAGAGTCCAGTCAGTCTGTCCAAATTTAGGACAAACCTTAAACTAAATGTTACAAAGCTATTTATCACATAGAATTAAGGTATTTATTTGTACAAATAGCAAATTATAATTTGTGGAAAATTTAATTTCAAGGGCAGACATTTCTTTTATGCTGAGAAATTGCGGAAAACTAAGAAAAATTGTATCAAAACAATTGGTATCGAATCAGTTGCAACTCACATTACATGTATGTATATATGAAAGGTGAATATTGCGACGAGTGATCTATCTCATAACTGTTATACTTGACTCTTGCAGTTGATAACAAAACTTTACAAATGTGCAGCGATCATCTTCTCTTTAAAATTGATCGGCAGTGCTTGTATGCCTCGGAAAAAATACTTATGGCAGGAATATTGCTAGACCTTGAAAACAAAACTGACTTTTAACATTGAGATTAACGTTAACTGCATGTTGTGTAAGGTTATGAAACTTTTAATCATTAACAGCGATCACTTACTGAGAAAGTATGGTATACTACAGGTTTTTTGGGTGTTTCCCTCAGAATACCGGAAAACGTCCGTTTCTTTGATCTGAAAGGGTTAGTTACAACGCAAAACATACTACAAAATGTAGTCCCTGCCAAACTCTTTCAGAATTTAAGTTGATACAGAATTAGGTAACTGGATAGGGTTAAGTAATAGATGAATGATATGTTTGGTGCAGTGGTATCAGTACATACTTAGTTATAGCAATTGCGCTAAAACCCCGAGAAGCTAACTCCTACAGGAACATTATAGTTAGATCTATCATATAAAGAATACAATTCAAATGACGTTCATCAATGTAGAGCCTGATTTATTTCTGCCCATTAAATGAGAGCGAAAGAAAGTAAACACATACAAAAATCGTCAGGAATATCGTCTACAAAATCATCAGGAATATCGTCTACAAAATCATCAGGAATATCGTCTACAAAATCGTCAGGAATATCGTCTACAAAATCATCAGGAATATCGTCTAAGTGTTTTTTATGTTTACATTCAAGTTTAAGGTGTTTGTGTTTGTAAGATCACTGTAAGTGTTCATTATCTTCACTTTTCATGGCACATTGCATTTAAGGTGTTAGACTAGTTTATGAAATGTTTAATTGCCATTATAATTATGCAAAGGAATCCATGAATATCATAAATGAATGAAACATCTCTCTCAACTTTATGATAAACAGGATTAACATCGTCAACTTCCAATATTTATGGAGCAATATTCAAATTTGCAACCCTTCTACGGCTATAGTGACGTCTTCATATGAGTGAAAATCTCCCCTCTCGATCGATTGAAATTGTTACCGTATAAGTTTTACATATATGTAAGTTTTATCACATTATGACCGCAGAGACATGTTCCTGCCGCAACATGGATCTCAAATATTTAAATTTTTAGCTTGAAAGTGAAGAACACAAATTTGAACGTAATTCACACTTTTCTGGCTTTTTTTGAATATTTTACTCCCCATTCTCTAATGTTAAAAATAATTTCCCCCTTAACCGTGTTTACGTATTTCAAAATTGCTGACTTTGCAAATTAGGAAAATATTGAATTTCCCTTAATCTTATGCATGGTTGCATTCTTCATTTGATAAGATCCCACCAAAAAAAAAACACCAAAAAAAATCTTGAAAGCTTTACAAAAGCAGATTGTGTTTGAAACATGTATCTTTCCGGAAAATGCACGAAGGAATGGAGAAGCATTCTACACATCGTCATGCGCGGATCCAGAAATTGTTTGGAGGGGCGTTCCATCGTGGGTTACGTTTCCCATTTACACCTTAATTGTACCAAAATTCTAACGAATTGAAAGTAGGAAAAGCAATTTTTGTTATTCCTTTTGATACTTCAATATATGAATGGAGATGCATATATTATTTAACCTAAAGGGTCAGGAAGAATATTGGACGGAAATTAGTGTATATACGTTTATTGTTTTAAGTGCATCGTATTTTAAAGGGCATTTACGGTTTAAAATCGAGGAAGGCAAATAGACCGTCATACATTGTAAGAATGCTCTCATTTACTGAACATTTACAGGTAAAGGGAAAACATACATTTAACTTTAGCGTATCATAAAATATAATATGTCAAGCTACCCTGGATTCAGAATTTAATTTTACCTTTCTTAAATGCAGCGAAATGCAAAGAATGTAAACTTTATGGAAAATAGTAAAAAGAAAAAAAAAAAAAAAAAAAACCAACCCCAAAACTACCCACAGATGTTTGCATTCTATATACGTATTATGTAGCCGCATACACAACGTTTAAAGGTCTGTAACGCTCTGTTTATCGCGTTAAAAACTTCCTCCATGCAGTGGTTATGGTCTGAACGGTTCGATATTGATAGACGTCTATGGGAACCACTATAATGCTGTCATTCCAGGAACATTTACAGGTAAGGGAACCATACTTTGGATTTGACGTATCACAAAGTACATTCCTGTGAAAATTTAGGGCTTCAAGAAGAAAAATATTAATTTAAATAACACATCCACTTTCGTTTTGAACATACCACAGTGCGTGACTCATAAATATCTTTAAAATCCACCTATGACGTCATTCTTTTGTTCGAACAGTCCATTATTTTTCAGGATTGGAGTGTTCGGAAAGTAGGTCAAACTTTATACAAGTAGATATAAATGCATGCAACAAAAGAATGAAAAACGTAAGACATGATTAAACTGCACAAAGTTTAGTTTTTATTAATGTTTTTATTAATGTTTACATTACATTACAGTAGCTGCAAAGGTGGATTTTAAGTGGGTCAATGTACTCGTATCACTTCATTCCTTAAAAGCAATGGACCTCGGCCCCTTAGGGGCCTCGGTTCATTACTTTTAAGGAATGGAGCGATACTCGTACATTAACCCTTACGTATTTCCCATCGTCCCCTGTCTTATCAATTCACTTACAAGGGGGTTATGCATATGTACGCCCGTGTATCATGTTTTAGAACAAATCAAACACTTTTGTTGATTTCAAATATCCTTAGGACACGAAAACACATTTTAGGTGAAATAGGAATGAGTTAAAGGTAAATATAATGATCCAATTTTGACTTCAGCTATGAGTGACATTGTCGAGTATTGTCCAACAAGCCTTACAGAAGACATCGCGGCATCAGCGAGACTAAACTGCGGTGAAGACAGGTTTGGAAATGATCAGTATTTATGTCTGCCTAACGTCGCAAAGACTGGGCTTGTGGAATATTGTCATGAAGGAGTCATTCCATTGATACCAAGTGGTGAGATATTAAATGCTATCTTTCAAACTTTATAGAGTAAACTAAAATGACCTATATTTATGCCCCCCTTCAAAGAAGAGGGGCATATTGGTTTGCACCTCTCGGTCTGTCGGTCGGTAGACAACATGTTGTCGCTCAATATCTTGAGAACCATTCACTTGATTATAACGATATTCCGTATGTGGGTTGGTTATGGGTAGACGAGGACACCTATTATTATTCAGATCAAAAGGTCAAGGGTCAATTTATTCTGAACATAGAAATATAATATCCACTCAATATCTTGAGAACCCTTTGCTTGACAGTCATCAAACTTGGTACACTGGTACATCCTAAAGAATAGATGACCCCTATTGATTTTGAGGTCACATGATCAAAGGTCAAGAGTCAAACTGGACATAGAAATATACTGACCACTCAATGTCTAGAGAACCCTTTGCTTGACAGACATCAAACTTGGAACACCGGTACATCTTTAGTAGAAAATGACCTCTATTGATTTTGAGATCACATGGTCAAAGGTCAAGAGTCAAACTGGACATAGAAATATACTGACCACTCAATGTCTAGAGAACCCTTTGCTTGACAGACATCAAACTTGGAACACCGGTACATCTTCAGGAGAAGATGACCTCTATTGATTTTGAGATCACATGGTCAAGGGTCAAACTGGACATAGGAATAAACTGTCCGTTCAATATCTTGAGAACCCTTTGCTTGACAGACATCAAACTTAGTACACTGGTACATCTTCAGGAGAAGATGACCCTGTTGATTTTGAGGCAGAGTTGGCAAAAAAGTGGTCAATATGAGTATTGACCGGGCCGGTGGTCAGTACTGGTTAAAGCCGGTCAATGTTGGTTAATACTGGTCGATTGAAAAATATTTGGTCATTATAGTCTGTGTTATTTATTTTAAATATTTAAGTGACCATTATGGTAAATACTGTAATTCATAACATGCACTATCAGTTTATAATATACTTATAAGTCATAATATTAAATGAATAATGTACAAATGACTGTTGAATTGGGGATGATGTAAAAGTTTCTATTCAAATTCCGTAGTTGAATAAGAACTACCTATAAGTATTATTTCATCTCCATTTTAACTGTTGAATAAACATTTGAGGGGATGGGTTGGTGATGCTTTCATAATAACAGGCACACTGGTCACCTCTGGTCCCAGCCTATGCTAATTTTAAACACCTGTCAACTCTGCTTCCTGTGCTCAGGTAATGTCCAGCTACCTTTTATTCTTAATCTGTTCAAGTACATGTATTAAGAGGTCTTTCTCCAATCGTCAAGCTATGCTATAGAACTGTGACCCTCTGGTAGGTGCTGAAGATATTTCGGTCAGTTACAGGAAACCAAATATATTAAACTTATGAATTTACATTTGATTATCTAATGAAAAATATTAATCAACAATTGATCCATATAATGCAAAGATTTAATTTATCTTTGCAAGAAATGTACAAAAATAGGGAAATGGACAGTTTAAATCACAATTGACCACTTGGGGAGTATTGACCAGAACGGTTAAAACCACTGGTTAAGACCGGAGGCGGTTTTAACCGCCCAACCCTGTTTTGAGGTCAAAGGTCAAGGGTCAAACTGGACATAGGAATATACTATCCCAGTCTGAGAATTTAACTTTTTAAATGGCATAGACAATAGGTCTATGTTATTTTGATGCGGCATAGACCTATGGCATTTGGCATAGACCCGACCAAAATTTGACGACAAAAATAACACATATATATCGAGAGAAAAATAGTTATTAACAAACTTTATACTCCATTTTCCAATTCTTCATTTAATCTATTGATATGGTCCTCGTTTTCTTTTTTGTTTTGCTCATCATAATCATAAATACTGTCCAGAAAATATTTTAACTGCGGAATCATATACACACCGTTTGTTTGACCTTCACCTCAAAATTATTTTTGCTAAGTCGAACGTATATTATTTTGTTTCGATATTCTTGTAATACTTGAATATTTGGGAAATAAAGAAAACATAGGATAACTCTAGTTATATTATTGAGGAAAATTTTTGTTTAAAAATCGATCCCAATAAAATTCATCAATGCTGATAATAAAAAAAACATCGACATTTAAAGACATACGAATCATATGCTGAACAATTTGTCTAGAGCACTAGTCATAATCTTCAAATCGCTTAGACGCTTAAGTCGTATACTCTTAGGTGGCAGGGGGCAGTTTCTGTGGTTTTGAAACATGTGGATAGGGGGTATACACAAAGTCAGATTATGACAGACTAATGAAAAATCATATTTCCCTTTTATGTCAATACTTGTATTTCATATTAGTGTAGTTAATAAATTATGACCCTAAATTACATGTAATCTATAAATACTGGTGCACAAACCATGCTCTGAGCAGGTTCCCTTTTTTGCTTTGATTTTCCTTCATTTGGCTAATCCGCACCCCCCCCCCCCCACCCCCTCCCCCCCCCCCCCCACACCATCACAGTACCAAACATGGGGATTTAGACACTGTGCACAATCAAGAACCCTATCTGCCCTTCTCAAAAATCTACCTCTTATAAGGGGCCATCCACCTTCCCTCACAGCTACAGACCTTTGCTAGACCCTGCATGTTTTCACCGGAATTTCTTCAGCAACTGACCACGTGTCTTAGTTTCGTATTTGCACCCATCTCTATGCTAGGAATCATGGTGACACCTGTATGCTCTATATCAACATTTTTACTAAGCACTCAGCTACATTTGACATGCATCCTAAAATTATTGTATACATATGTACACATGTAATATCACTTCAAATATGGGGTATTTCCATTTTTTGAAAAGTTGACCAGGCCTATAGTGCGAAACTGTCCCCTGCTACCTTAAATTAAGAATGTGCTACACGGGCTGATGAAAACAAGCGGCATTCTCGCGAGATTATACTTACTTGGGTGAAACGTCACCAATAGATAATATATTTCCGGAATAATTGTTGGCGTATAATACACCATATTCAAATTCGAAAAATGAATCTTAATAAAATATTTTCTAACAGATATAAAATACCTTACATATACAATTACATGACAAATTTTGCTAGGTACTGGAATGAAATTACGCGGTATTTTTGGTAGGCTTTATATCAGAGACATATATTATTTTTTTCAATCTACATTAGATAGGGCTAATATTGACTATATATCAAATTATTTTTTTCATTACAATATGTAAGAAAGTGCCAGAAATTTTACTGAGCTTCCATTTTGTTGCACATAAGAATCTTAAGAGCATCAGACAGACACAGCGTGTTTTTTTAAGGGAAGGTGGGGGGGGGGGGGGGGGGGGGGGGGGGGGGGGGGGGGGGGTAACGTAGCAGAGGATAACTCGCGATCGTCTAAAATTCTTGACTATCAAACGAAAATAAAAAAGAGACCAAAAATCCATAACAGATGTTTTCTATTCCAAACTTCAACACCATACATGTAAAGAAGGGGGCATATTCGTCCTACCATGCAATGTAAGGCGGGGGGGGGGGGGGTGCCAGACAGTATATCATATTTTGCAAGGGATGCTAATTTACTATGCATGTGAATATGACGGAAAATCAACTTTATCAAAGTTAAAAGTGTCCCCTCTCTGATTTAAAGCGCCTGAGAGTAATGGATAACAAATTGGAATGGGACGGTGGTAAAACGGATTTCTTTTAGATCCAGTGGTACGGTATGTATCAATATCTCACCAGAGCTCATAGAATGTAGAACTGACTTCATAATGACTTATGAAGGTGATCGGTGGGGAAATAACATATTCTGGTGATATTACTGGTTCTACAGGTATATATTTTGTAGACAGTTGAGGGGTGGTGATATGTACACAACATCTGTACACGTACACTACCCACTTCACGTTATGCAAGCACTAGTGTTTGCACAGCTTTATAAGACACATGAAAGACTGCATGGAAGATAATGACAGGGATGTCACTAAGGATGAACAAGCTCCAGTTTTAATTTGGTGTCTTTGTGCATCAAATAAAGTATTTCTCATCTCCCACAAAATCTTTAAAGAAGAACACTTTAACAAGAGATGGGATATGTCTCTCATTATTCAAGGCAATAATTGTCATTAACACTGTATTCTTTTAGCCCCTTAACTGTCCCTGTGGAATGCAGAACCACACGACCTCTATCCTTCAAGTTTTTCATAGCAAAATCAAGATGGTGTGTAAATATATCCAAATACATAAGGGTCTTAGTACAGTTTCCAGCACATCCATTCATATTCCTGGTCATCCTTTCTCCAACAATCTAGACATTACTTAGTTCTCTCCATGCCAAAACACATAGGGCCGATACTCTCTCCAATCCACTCTGTTCTATTGCTACCATCTTGATCTCATTCCAGTTTCTCCATTCTGGAATCTTTCTTTCTGCTTCTACTGTTCCTCTCCAGGTTGTTTTCGGTCTCTTAAATGCCCTCTTCCCTTCTGGTGTACAACCTAACGCTATCTCACTGTCATCGTCACCTCCCCTCCAAAGCACGTGTCCTATATAGTTCCATCACCGTCTCCTCAGCTCATTGTTTATTGCATTCATGTCCGCCCTGTCTGCCACTTCCCTGTTTTTCATCATTTTCTGCTTCTTTATCCCCAGTATCCTCTGCAAGCATCTGATCTGGTAAGCATCTATTGACTTCCCACCTAATCACCTTCCAAGACATGGACATGCAAAATTTCTGAAAAAATAAATGCAAATATACCACATGATAAATTTTAAATACATGCATCTTAAACAGTACAAGAGGCTAAGGAGCCACATCGCTCACCGGATTCACCTTGGCCCTGCCATTGTACAGCTGTTGTGATTTTAAAAAGATTTCAATCTTTATTCCCATGAAAAATGTTGATCCCATATTGTGGCCTCAGCCTACATGAGCCCCAAAGGATCACAACATTACTGAAAATGAATTCACATAACACAGAAATGCCTCAACACCAATATGATCGACATGATCTTGCTGTTCTAGATAAGATCAAGGCCACAAGGTAATTGATCATGGTATGATACAAAACATCTTGCCATACAAAATCTATATACAAAATATGAAAGCTCTATCTTAAATAGTTGATATATTGAATAGGTCAGATTTTTATCAAAAGTAGGTCAAACTTCCAGGTCAAAGTCGCAAGATCGAACACTTTTGCATCATATACAAAATATAAAAGCCCAAGCTTAAATAGTTCAAGAGATATTTAAAAAAAAGATTTTTCCTATATACTTGTATGTAAAACCTTTATCCCCTATAGGGACCCACCCTACCCTCAGGGCCATGATTTTTAACAAAATTGAATCTGCACTATGTCAGAGAGCTGTCATGTAAATTTGAACTTTCCTGGTCCAGTGGTTCTTGCGGAGATTTTTAAATGACCCCCCCCCTATTTTTACATTTTTGTGATTATCTCCCCTTGGAAGCGGGCATGGCCTTTCATTTCAACAAACGTGAATCCCCTTAACCCATGGATGATCTACGCCAAGTTTGGTTGAATTTGGTACAGTGGTTCTGGAGAAGATGAAAATGTGTAAAGTTTACAGACAGACGGCAGATAAAAGATGATTAAAAAATTAGCTCACTTGAGCTTTCAGCTCATGTGAGCTAACAATATATCTTTTATATCTTTTATAGATATTTCTGCATATATTTATCTTTCATTAATAAAAACTTCTTACTCTGTCCCTTATCTTTTCAGTGGAATGAAATCTGGGTTGTAAGGTGTTAATTGCATTTCTAGCCATTTTTTGTTGATTATTAACTTTCTGGAAATGTCATTTTGGAGTTTCAGGCAGGCTTTGTTTCCTGAATTTAAACTGTAAAAGAAAAAAAATTATGTTAAAATTTCTGACTTTTTTAAACTACATGTATTTGGAATAAGTAAATACTTATAATGTTCAAGGGACATTATATGGAACAAGTGTGGGATTTTAATATCATTTTATACTTAGCTGTCACCTTCTCATTGCATGTGTCATGGAAGGATGGTTGTATAGGACATCAGCAATGACCTTTCTTGTTTTTCCTTGCTATTTCGAGTTGCACTCCCTTTTCGTCTGAATTACATTGGTTTCCATCTGTCTGAATATTGAAACTGTTATAAGATTTCACATATGAGTTAAATGTAGATATTACTGGAGACTATCATTTAACAAGCCTCGAAAATCTTGTATGGAGTGGTTTTGTGTTACCACCATGATTTTGACCTTCAATTCTTATTGAATCTATTAAATCTGGGTAGATCTACAGTTCACAGACAATACACAGTGAAGAGTAATTCTTGGAGTAATACACTCATTAGTAGTATTTCAATTTTTATATGTAAGCATCAGTACCCAGTTGATACATGTGTGTTATCCCTAATGCAATATAGAATATGCTTGATACATCAACAAGAGACAGCTTAAAGATATATCCACTTCATCCTCATGCAAGGTGAAGATAACGAACAGTGATCAATCTCATAACATGTAGAATAAACAGATACATCATGTATAGAGATAAATATTTTATATGTTGAACTGTATAGATGTAAATTACACTAAACTGCAATGTCAGAACAGCAAAAGACAGTGCTAAAGGATATCATATTATTAATTATATGTTAATTAATCCACTTCTACCCAATTCAGAGTGAGTAACAACATGCTCAGTTCAACAACATAGGTGTGACCGGTCGACAAGGGATGCTTACTCCTCCTAGGCATCTGATCCCACCTCTGGTGTGTCCAGGGGTCTGTGTTTGCCCAACTTTCTATTTTGTATTGCTTATAGGAGTTATGAGATTGATCACTGTTCGTTATCTTCACCTTTCACTGCGTTGACTAGTTCTGGTATACATGCTATAACTGATAAATTTGATTACATCCCTCGAGCCTCTCATTTTCATCTGAACACTTTAGCCTACTCCCCCCAATCAATGTCTTACATTTAAAGCATTTATGTCAATATTGAAACGGGGTTGGACGAAAATACAATGATCATTTCGATGTAATGATATTGTGAAACCAGTAGGCTAATTGGGTTAAGTTTTGCATTTCATTCATAACATCAGCATAGATTAAATTAGCCCTACTTACCTCATCTCACTTCAGGTATGTCCAGGGATCTATGTTTGCCCTACTTTCATGGGATTTATACGATTGATCGTTGTTCATTATTTTCACTGGTCTACATAACGGTAAGAAAAAAAATAAAGAAAAACGTTTTTCCTCCAACGTCTCCGCTTCGTTTGTTTATTGCCGCCATTGCGCACTTGCATTCCGGATAGATACTATTTACCGGATACGTGTCTTTCATTTCGCTCACTTCCGCACGAGACCATGGATTGTTTTCATCTGCCCGTGTAGCACATTCTTAAATTAACGGAGGAAAATCCAGGTCACAAAAATAGATTTTGACGATTGCAAGGGAAAATATTTATTATAAGTGCATTATCACACACACACACACGTATCATAATTATTCCTTTGTTTCTTAGAATTTGGCATAGACAATTCGGGATATCTTATTTGCACATGACATGGCCCGACCTCATTTGGCATAGCCGCGGTCTATCGATCTACCGTTAAATTCTCAGACTGCTGTTCATTCAATATCTTGAGAACCCTTTGCTTGACAGATATCAAACTTGGTACACTGGTATATCTTGAGGAGAAGATGACTCTTATTGATTTTGAGGTCACACGGTCAAAGGTCAATGGTTGAACTGGACATAGTAGTATATTGTCTCCTATATTTTAAGAATTATTTGCTTGATAGACACCAAACTTGGTACACTGGTACAGCATAAGGAGTAGATGACCCCTATTGATTTTTAGGTCGCATGGTGAATCCACTCTTGACATAGGAAGATATTGTTTGCTCAATATTTTGAATTGATGATGCTACTATCAATTAAATGATGTGTGTGTATAACCCTTTTCAATTTTTCACCGGGTGGATATGTGTATTACAAACATCTCTTGTTGTATTTAAAATTTAATCCCTCATTGTGGATCCCATCCTACCCATGGAGGCCATGATTTTAACAAACTTGAATCTGTACTGTCAGGAAGTTTTTATGTAAATGTAAACTTTTCTGGCCCAGTGGTTCTTGAGAATAGTTTTAAAGATGTTTTTTCTATTTATTTGTATGTACAACTTTGATCCCCTATTGTGACCTCATCCTACCCCCGACGGGCATGATTTTAACAAACTTAAATCTGCACTATAGCAGGAAGCTTTAAGCTTTAAATCTAGGCAAGCTACTGACAAACAAGTTGATGGTACAGGAGTTTCAACAGTCTCGATTGAAGTCAGCATTTCGCAGATTCTATGGTCGTTATAACAATCTATTTCGTAAATACAACCTATCATTGGGTCATATGCTGTCTGACATGTTTCGTGCCGATTGTTAGGCCGTTCTTGGCACACTGATTTTGACTACGGATAACTCCGTTTCCCTGATCAGGATATAGGGCTCACGGCGGGTTTGTCCGGTGGAAAGGAGATGCTTACTCCTCCTAGGCACGGTGCACCTGATCCCACCTCTGATGTGTCCAGGGGCCCGTGTTTGCCCAACTATCTATTTTGTATTGCTTATAGGAGTTATGAGATTAATCACTGTTCGTTATCTTCACCTTTCATGTAAAACTTTGCTCCCCTATTGTGGTATCATCCTACCCCCCAGGGACCATGGTTTTAAAAGATGTGAATCAACACTATGTCAGGAAGCTTTCATATGAATGTGTACTATCCTATCTCAGTGGTTCTTGAGAAGATTTTTAAAGCTTTTTATCAACGAAGTTGAACTCGACTATTGGTTTGGTGATGCGGTCGGGCAGACGGGTGGTTGGGC
The DNA here is from genome assembly GCF_947568905.1 of Ostrea edulis. Taxonomy (NCBI): domain Eukaryota; kingdom Metazoa; phylum Mollusca; class Bivalvia; order Ostreida; family Ostreidae; genus Ostrea; species Ostrea edulis. Next base: position 4,996,684 of record NC_079164.1, read on the forward strand.
GTACGGGTGTCAATAATTGGTTTCCGGATGATAACTCAAAAAGTTTACAATCTAATTAACTGAAACTTTGCTATATTGTTGGTTACTAGGTAAGAAAGATCCCTATTAATTTTGGAGAAAAATGGTCAAAAGTCAAGGTCACAGTGACCGAAAATAGAATGAAAATTTCAGAAAAAATTGGTTTCCGGATGATAATTCAGAAAGTTTAAATCCCAATCAAATGATTCTTCAATATATTGTTATGTACCAGGCAAGGAAGACCCCTTTTGATTTTGGGGAAAATAGTTCTAAAGTCAAGGTCACAGTGACCGAAAATAGATTTAAAATCCCCAAAAAAATTTGGTTTCAAGATAACTCAATTGTTTTAAATTTAAATCAAATTAAACTTGGATATATTGTTAGATACCAGCAAAGCAAGGCCCCTATTGATTTTGGAGAAAAAGGTCAAGGTCACAGTGACCGAAAATAGATTGAAAACTTCAGAGAAATATGGTTTCTGGACAGTAACTCGAAAAGTTTAAAACTGAATCAAATGAAACTTGGTTATATTGTTGGATAGCAGGTTAGGAAGATCCTATGCAAATCAGCTCATGCACCCCTGGGTGCATATATTAATTTTTCTCTATATATTCGCATGTAAAAAGTTGATCCCGTATTGTGGCCCCATCCTACACACGAGGGGTGATGGTTTTAACAAACGTGAACCTGCAATATGTCAGGAAGTTTTCATGTAAATTTGTACTTTCCTAGCCCAGTGTTTCTTGAGAAGATTTTCAAATATTTTACTCATATATTCGCATGTAAAATTTGATCCCCCATTGTGACCCCATCCTACACCCGGGAACATGATTTTAACAAACTTGAAACTACATTATGTTAGAAAGTTTTCATGCAAATTTGTACTTTCCTAGCCCAATGGTTATTGAGAAGATCTTTTAAAGATTTTCCCAATATATTTGTATACAAAACTTTGATCCCCTATTGTGACCCCATCCTACCCCAAGGGGTCATGATTTTATTAAGTAACGTAAATCTGCACTATGTCAGGAAGCTTTCTTGTAAATGTGTACTCTCCTAACCAAGTGGTTCTTGAGAAGATTTTAAAAGATTTCATCTTATATATTCGTATGTAAAACTTTGCTACCCTATTGTGGCCCCATCCTACCCCCGGGGGTCATGATTTTTACAAACTTGAATCTGCACTATGTCAGAAAGATTTCATGTAAATTTCAGCTATTCTAGCTCAGTGGTTCTTAAGAAGAAGATTTTTGAATGACATTTTTGTGATTATCTCCCTTTTGAAGGGGGATGGCCCTTAATTTGAACAAACTTGAAAGCACTTGACCCAAGGATGCTGTTAGCCATGTTTAGATGAAATTAGCCCCATGATTCTGGAGAAGTCGAAAATGTGAAAAGTTTACAGATGGACAGACAGACGACGGAAAACAGACGATCAGACAAGTTCACTTGAA
>NC_079164.1:4998355-5148355 GCF_947568905.1 Ostrea edulis
AATGAAAAACATAGATATAGCTTTCAGAATCAATTATGGTCATTATAAACACTTTGATTTACCTTTTATAAAAGTCAGCTAATGTGGGTCGGATACCTCAAAATCTCCCAGATAACGGAGCAGTAAAGAATTGCAAGATGGAAATGAAATCCTGGAATCAATCTGCGGTACATTTCTATGCTTCTCTGACTATATTAAACAATTTTGTTATAAAGATGCCTTAGAAGCTTACATTTGAAACGCAATGTTGCATATAAACAGATACTGTAACATTACTCTAATTCAAGGTCAACGTCACCATTAAGATGATATGTAAGGTGAAGATAACGAACAGTGATCAATCTCATAATTCCTATAAGCAATACAAATAGATAGTTGGGCAGACACGAACCCCTGGACACAAATTCTGTCTGACGTGTTTCATACCGATTGTTAGGCCGTTCTTGACACACTGATTTTGACTGCGGATCAGTTTTAGACACATTTAATATTCCGGTCAATAGGTCGAATGGATATGAGTTACCGTACCTATACTGGATTCCTAAACTACATAAAAATCCTTACAAAGATACATTTCTGGATTCAGTAAGTGCTCTACCAAGCCCCTATCGTTGCTCCTCGCGAAAATGGTAACAGCTGTGAATGAGAAACTTCAAAATTACTGTGCGACTATATATACCAGAAGTGGTGTTAATCAAATGTGGATTCTAAAAAATTCAAAAGAACTTTTAGTAAACTTGAGATCACATAATTTTTCCCAAATCAAAAGCATTAAAACTTATGACTTTTTAACACTATGCAAGGTGAAGATAACGGACAGTGATAAATTCCTCACGATAAATTAAAGACTAGACTTTTTGACATCATAGACAGTTGCTTCTTCAACAAAAACGGAAAACGGAAATATTAATACCTAGTGATCAGTCATTCAAAAACTTACTTTGTTAAACACCACTCTGATTCCACGCACAAGTACTCTGAAGTTGAAATAAAATATATGGTAGAGTTCCTCATTGACAATATATTCGTGGTCTTTGGTGATCAGGTCTTCCAACAGTCTGTTGGAATTCCCATGGGCACGAATTGTGTTCGTTTGTTAGCTGACCCGTTTTTATATTCAAATGAAGCAGAATTTATTCAAAAACTTCTACGTGAGAAGAAAAAAATCTCTCGCTGTGACCTTCAATTCGACTTTTAGATATATCGATGACCAATGATAGCTTTCATTCATATGTCGATTTGATATATCCCTGTGAGCTCGAAATAAAGGACACCACAGAGTCGTTCACTTCTGCTTCATACTTAAATATTTTATTAAAAGTAGACATTAACGGCAAACTGACAACTCAACTGTACGACAAACGGGATGATTTCAGCTTCTCCATCGTCAACTTCCCACATTTATGTAACAATATTCCATTATCACCTGCATATGGTGTTTATATATATCAACTGGTTCGATATCCAAGAGCTTGTTCTGGGTATAGGCATTTTTTAAATCGAGGTAAGCTACTGACAAACAAGTTGATGGTACAGGGATTTCAACAGTCTCGATTGAAGTCAGCATTTCGCAAATTCTATGGTCGTTATAACGATCTAGTTCGTCAATATAACTTCGCATTGGGTCAAATGCTGTCTGACGTGTTTCATACCGATTGTTAAGCCGTTCTTGGCACACTGATTTTGACTGCGGATAACTCCGTTTACCTGATCAGGATATGGGGCTCACGGCGAATGTGACCAGTCAACAGGGGATGCTTACTCCTCCTAGACACCTGATCCCATCTCTGGTGTGTCCAGGGGTCCGTGTTTGCCCAACTATCTATTTTGTATTTCTTGTAGGAGTTATGAGATTGATCACTGTTCGTTATCTTCACCTTGCATGTTAATGTCACAATTAGTACGTATGTGTTTTTATAGGAATCACCAAGGGTCCATTATGAACAAATGACGATAACGAATAGTGATACACCTTATAAAGAAAGGTGAAGATAATGAATAGTGATACATCTTATAAAGAAAGGTGAAGATAATGAATAGTGATAAATCTTATAAAAAAAAAAGTGAAGATAATGAATAGTGATACATCTTATAAAGAAAGGTGAAGATAATGAATAGTGATACACCTTATAAAGAAAGGTGAAGATAATGAATAGTGATACATCTTATAAAGAAAGGTGAAGATAATGAATAGTGATACATCTTATAAAGAAAGGTGAAGATAATGAATAGTGATACATCTTATAAAGAAAGGTGGAGATAATGAATAGTGATACATCTTATAAAGAAAGGTGAAGATAATGAATAGTGATACATCTTATAAAGAAAGGTGAAGATAATGAATAGTGATACATCTTATAAAGAAAGGTGAAGATAATGAATAGTGATAAATCTTATAAAGAAATGTGAAGATAATGAATAGTGATAAATCTTATAAAGAAATGTGAAGATAATGAATAGTGATAAATCTTAGAAAGAAAGGTGAAGATAATGAATAGTGATAAATCTTAGAAAGAACAGTGAAGGCAACGAATAGTGATAAATCTTAGAAAGAACAGTGAAGGCAACGAATAGTGATAAATCTTAGAAAGAACAGTGAAGGCAACGAATAATGATGACAGGTGAAGATAACGAACAGTGATCAATCTCATAACTCTTATATAAAGCAATACAAAGTAGATAGTTCAGCAAACATGGACCCCTGGACACACCACAGGTGGGATTAGGTGCCTAGGAGGAGTACGCATTCCCTGTCGACCGGTCACACCCGCCACGAGCCCTATATCCTCATCAGGTAAACGGAGTTATTCGTAGTCTAAATCACACTGCATGAAAAAATGGCTTTACAAAGTAAATAAAGGCAATGTAAATTTAATATTTACATTGCCTTTGAATAACTTTACTGATTTAAGGCAAAGTTGGTAAACATTAACTTTAATTTGACTTAAAGGTAATGTAATGTCCCACATTGTCTTAACTTTACTTCAATGTAAATATGAAATTTCAGGGACTTTAAGGTTCATTAAAGTTAGTATTTAATCAAGTAAAGCAGATAGATGATGTCCTGAAATTTCACCTTTACTTGTCATAAAGTTAACTTCTACTGACTTTACTGGACAGTAAAGTTCATCATTACACATCTTTAATATTCCTAACTGGCTTTACTTGGAAGTAAATTTCATCTTTAATTATTCTTAATTGACATTACTTGAAAGTAAATTTGATCATGACTTAAAAGTAAATTTGATCATGACTTAAAAGTAAATTTGATCATTTGTCATCTTTCATTCAACTTATCAAATTAAGATTAATAAAAAACGAAGAAAAACAAAATGAGATTTCAATGAGCTTTTTTATTCAAAGTAAACTAACAAAGATATTTTCTAGTACATATAAAAATATCTATCAAACTATTATTAAGTACAACATACATATTCTTGTATAAGGGCACAATAAAATACAATTAAGTCCTTGTCACATTACTCTTTTTCAAATTGTCAATTCACAAAGAAAACTGCCTGTAATCAAAATTATCATTTTTCAGTATTTTCATTTAAAGATTAATGTGATGAAAACATCAAATTTAAGATGAAAACATTTACAAAAGTTACTGTAACAATAATTTCATACCAATTATTCAAAATAGTGAATAAATGTATAAAGAACAGTTACATTTTTCAAACACAATCACTATATTAAAGTTTGATTTGTTCCCATATCATATTTAAATACAATATATTTTTTACATAGTTGATATGATAAATTTGTACTTGTAATAAAAAAAAAAAACACTTGTAAATTTCAAAATCAGATTAATATAAAATGGATCATGGTACAAATATTGTGATATGTATTTATACAGAAAATAGGCTTATTGTCCAAGTCCAAATGAAGATCTCATCTAAATATCCAAAAGAACTCATCTGCAGCCTTGGGTTTGTCTTTGTCTATTATAGATACCCCATTCTTGTTTAGACGAGTCTATTTCTTCTTGCCAGACACATTTCTATGTATGTGTTAAAGGAGTTGCTTTCCTATGAATATCGGTATGTCAAGAAACCCTCATCATCTTCATCGCTTGGCATCATTCCATTAGCACACTTGGATTTTGTCAAATTTGTAACCTTTTTCTTCCCTTCTGTCCACTTTTTTTGCCAATGACCTATTTCTTGGTTTCTGTAATTATAAAATAAAAATTTATATTCATATGGAAAATAAAAAATATACTATATTTGGAACAGGCATGGGTTGGTTGTTTGTTTTATGTCCCGTCGAGAAATTTTCACTCATATGGAGACGTCACCGGTTGTAGGTGAAGTACCACAAATTTAAACCTATGCATAGCGCTTACGGACATAATAGTGAGGGTTCTTCAACATGCCAATGCCTGCTCTGACATGGTCATATCCGAAAGACCCGTGATTCTCACTTCAAAATCCTGAGCATTTGGCAAAGGAGCAATCACTACCTATGTTTACATCTTAGGTTTGACATGGCCACGAGCGGGGCTCAAACTCACCACCTCCCCGTTATGAGGCAAACACTCTATCACTGAGCTACTGCGACCAGTCACAATTACTCAAAAATATAATCAATCAATAATCAACAACTTAAAGGAATGTTGTGTCAATTTTGCCCTGTAATCGATTGCAATAGATTACTTTAGAGGATGTAATTGATTAGCTACTTTTGATTTTTTTTTTATGTGTACACAGTGTGCGAAACTAACTGTAAAGTCCTATAGACTTTCGATCCATAATAATTTTATTTCCTATAGAACACAACAAATTCCTATAGACCGAAATTTATCATGCAATATTCATTGTTAGTTAAAAATAAATAATAGACACAAATTGGGTTTGGTAATTTGTTCATAGTTTAATTATATTCTTTTTCAATTTCATGCACGTTAAGCTTTTCAATTAGAATTTCGTTTTCATTTTGTTCCAGCTCAGTTTCACTGCCTGACCCTTCATCTAAGTCACATTTACTACGTTTCATTTTTTCATGATTTTCTGCGACTTTAGCCTTGCTGGAACTTGTTGTACTGACCGCTTTATGTTTGATTCAAGTGCATGCATTTTCCACATATTTTTAAAACCGTTCAAAAAGGACATTCCGAATTTGCACGAAAATGGCGTACATTGAAGTAAATATCAAATTGACCCCCCCCCCCCCCGGTTGAAAATGGAATAATCGGATTCAAATGATTTGTAATTACATTGTGGAACATTTTATTACAGCTAAGGGATGAACAGAACTATCAGCATACTACATATAAACTGGTCCCACTTCTCATATATGTTTAATAAGCGGCGGCGAACCAGTTTTTTTACTCAGAATTCCTATAGACAAGTCGGTCTATAGCTGTTTTGATCATTATAGATCGACTCGATTTTCTATAGACATTGTCTATCGGTCCATGGTTAATTTCGCACACTGTGTACATGTATGTAAAAATAAAAATGGTGACTATCGTATGTTAATAACTTTAATATTAAACATGTACACAACTCATGTGCATTGCATCAAATCTTCAAGTTATATTCAGCTCGAAATAAAGGACACCACAGAGTCGTTCACTTCTGCTTCATACTTAGATATTTTATTGAAAGTAGACATTAACGGCAAACTGACAACTCAACTGTACGACAAACGGGATGATTTCAGCTTCTCCATCGTCAACTTCCCACATTTATGTAGCAATATTCCATTATCACCTGCATATGGTGTTTATATATCTCAACTAATTCGATGAGCAAGAGTTTGTTCTGGGTATAGTCATTTTTTAAATCGAGGTAAGCTACTGACAAACAAGTTGATGGTACAGGGATTTCAACAGTCTCGATTGAAGTCAGCATTTCGCAAATTCTATGGTCGTTATAACGATCTAGTTCGTCAATACAACCTCGCATTGGGTCAAATGCTGTCTGACGTGTTTCATACCGATTGTTAAGCCGTTCTTGGCACACTGATTTCCGTTTACCTGATCATGATACAGGGCTCATGGCGGGTGTGATCAGTCGACAGGGGATCCTTACTTCTCCTAGGTACCTGATCCGTATTTGCCCAACTATATAGGAGTGTGTGGCTGATCACTGTTTATTATCTTCACCTTTCATACATAAGTTACAATAGTATTTATGTATTTACATATTGCTTAGTTAGTTTGAATAATAAATGGTATAAATTTTATGTCCTTGCTTATTCCATCCTATCAATAGATAATTGATGAAATATTTCTCTGTGACATTGTATAATTTTGACATGTTTACTGTAACTATACGTACATGCATGTTAAAAAATCCTCTTTTTCTAAAGCATCAATTCGGGGTAACAAAAGTAAAAACCTGTAAGGGATGAGAATTTTCCGGAAAAAGTCACATTTTTATATCAAGTTTCATTAGTTATTACCTGATGTACACATATATGTATATATGAATTTTTGATATTTTCATTCTAATTTATTATCTACAATGCTAACAATAAACTTCAAAGTTGGCCTAAACAGCATTTTCCTCACTTAATCACCAATTTTTACATGAATTTTGGCTTTGAAGTTCTTAAAGGCAGGGCTGCTCCTAAAAAAGTTTCTTATTAGCTCATCTGAGCTAAAAGCTCCAGTGAACTTTTCTGATCATCCGTTGTCCGTCTGTCTGTAAACTGTACATCTAGAAATAGACAGTAACGTATACATAGACTTTTGGAAACAGGTAAAGCATTTGATACTGTTTGGAGAAGAGAACGAATGAGTTTCAAAATGTAGGTATTAAAGGCAAAATTTGGAAGGTTAATGATACTGAAATTTCTGTAATTGTCAATCAGGTTAAACCATGCTGGTTTCCCGTCCAACAAGACGTCTGACAAGGTGGTGTTTTATCAACCCTTTTGTATCTTGTATTCATCAACAATCTGTTATACGAACTTCAATTACTAAACACTAATTACCCTGTGATGTTCGACAACAATTACCATTCTCCAACTCTTGCAGATGACATTGCTTGCATCGCTCTCTCCTCTTCCGCTCTCTAATCGATGATGAACACTGATTAGAAATATGCTTGCAAAGTGTGCTTTAAATACAACGCTTCTAAATCAAGTATTGTATCGTTCCATGCAAAATGTTAAAGACAATCAGCAAACATAGACATATTCTCGGAGAACTCCAAATTACAATATGGACAAGATAACGATTATCTCGGAATTCTTATTAACAGTAATACCAAATCAAACTCTCGAATCTCTAACTCCTGTTCAAAGGGGGTGAAAATCGTTTTACATACTATTGGACATGGATATCTCCCGGTTAAACCCCATGACAATGGCTCATCTATACAGAACAGTTGTTGTGCCATCCATTATCTACGGTTGTGAACTTTGGGATTACACTAACTAGGAAGATTTAAGACATTTTAACATGCTTCAACACGAAATCACCAAAACAAATTTTCAACCTTCCAAGACTCACCAGATTAGATCAGATATTTGTGAACAATTCTACCCTACCAATCCATGCAGAAATTGACGCAAGGAAACTTCTTTTCTTTGGCAGAGTCTGTGGAATGGACACCAACTACCCTTCTAAAAGATTTTACATCACGCTTGTTCTTTTTTCTAAATCAGTGGGTTTCAGTCTGGCCGGATGTCTTGTTTCTCGTGCGAAAAGGGAATACTTTCTGCATGTTAATGAAACTTTGACAATTAGTGAGACGCATATTTCTACTGTTAAAGGATTGAATGACAACGAAATAGTCAACGTTCATAGAGAAACGGGTTGCAGTCGTGTAGTTATAAAAAGAAATCTGGTTAAATTTGAGCAGAAAACGGGGAAAAATCAGACATGCATTTTTGCAGATGTTTGAGTTGTTGAAGCAGACGTAGCTGAAATTGAAGTAGATAAACTTTCTTAACTGGAAACATTATGGCGTAGTTTTTCAACAATCTATTATATGACTTGATCCTTGAAAACTTTGAAGGAGTAAGAAATCCAGATGACCCGATACATTTTGAATTATGTCTACAGGAACAACAGCAGCAGTACAGACTCATGGGTAATCAAGGAAACTGAATTCAACATATAAACATTTGCGAGTTCCTAACACTGTATCAGAAAAAATAATATAGGAAAAACAAACAAGCCCTAAGTTGGAAAAGTTAAGAATCTGAGCCTGGAGAATTCAGATCAATTCTATAGAGATTGGGGAAAACAATGATGCATGATTGCAACAAGATATTATGCAGCGAAAACACCAGTCCAAAACTCTCCAACGGGAAACCTTTCCTACAATTCAATATCCCTATGAAGTACAGAAACTTAATTATCAAAATGGCACACGAGACATTGATAACTGGACACTTCGGGGTTATAAAGACAACGAATAGAGTTACATTGGAATTTTACTGGTCTGGAGCTCAAGCAGATATCAGATGATATTGCAAGTCTTGTGATATTTGTAAGCGAACCATTCCAAAAGGTCCAATTGCACCATCATCACATGGATAAATGCCGATAATTACAGAATCGCATTCAGCATTGTTGAACCTTTGGATACACGAACAACCAAAGGCAACATATACATTCTCACTGTAGTTCAGCTTCCAACTCCATATCTAGAACCAGTTCCATTACCTGGACTAGACAGAACGCGCGGAAGGAGTTTTGGTGGATGTATTTAGTCATGTGGGAGTTCACAGAGAAATCTTATCCGACAAAGGATCACAATTTACTTCAGATCTAATAAAAGAAGCCAGTCCATTACTATCCTTGAAGAGAATAACAACTACTCCATTATCATTCGTATCTTAGGTTATTGATCCATTCTGATGGTTGAACTTTTCTAGTAACAACGTATGATAAGACAGAAATCAAGATGTGCTGAATATCTGTACACCAAACGGACTATTGTAGCTGTCCTTTCTACATCCGTGACATGAAATTATCATAACAGTCTTACTGAGGTCCTTATTATATCAACTTTTCATGTAAAGTACTTAAAACGATTGATACAAACACATTAGCTATACAGTCAAGTGTAACACGTCAGCTACATTCAATTATAACACGTTAGCTACTGTCAATTGTTACACGTTAGCTACAGTCAATTGTAACACGTTAGCTACAGTCAAGTGTAACACGTTAGCTACCGTCAATTGTAACACGTTAGCTACAGTCAAGTGTAACACGTTAGCTACCGTCAATTGTAACACGTTAGCTACAGTCAAGTATAACACGTTAGTTACATTCAGTTGTAATACGTTAGCTACAGTCAATTGTAACACGCTAGCTACAGTCAATTGTAACAGGTTAACTGCAGTCAATTGTAACACGTTAGCTACAGTCAAGTGTAACACGTTAGCTACCGTCAATTGTAACACGTTAGCTACAGTCAATTGTAACACGTTAGCTACAGTCAAATTCAACACGTTAGATACAGTCAATTGTAACATGTTAACTGCAGTCAATGATAACATGTTAACAACATTCAATTGTTACACGTTAGCTACATTCAATTGTAACACGTTAAGTACAGTCAATTGTAACACATTAAGTACTGTAAATCGTAACACGGTAGCTACAGTCAATTATAACACGTTAGCTACAGTCAATTGTAACACGTTAGCTAAAGTGAATTGTAAAACCTTAGCTACAGTCAATTGCAACACGTTAGCTACAGTCATGTGTGAACGTTAGGTACAGTTAATTGCCTTGGAAAACACACCTGAATATTGGATATTACAGAGTTATATTAGATGATCCTGTGCTTTACCTGTTTTTATCTAATCTTTTACAATGAAGTCAAATAAATAAAGCGTAGCTAACATACAAAAATAGATAACTCAATTTCTAATCATCATGACCTTCCGTTGACAAATCGATATCTAATTTACAAATAATTCCTAAGATATTCTGTTGACATTAATACTATCTACTTTAATTATGTATTACTGACCAGAAGAATATAACTCTATAACAATTATTTCCTGTTCTTTACCAATCAGCTGATATACCTTTAATAGAGTCAAGGGAAAATTCGCTAACAGTAGTATGTGTACATGAAGGGTGCGATACGAGCATTCTTTGCATCTAAATCGAAAGTAAAATTTCGTAAACTCTTTGTCGTCGATAAACAAAATTATCTATTCCTTTGATATGTGTCAGATAGCAAGCATGAATTACTGATATGACTCATTAACATGGATTAGATGTGATATGTTTCTCACTACCACATTTCGATAATCGTCAAATGCCACTGCAGAATTAGAAGCTGTAGGTGCTACAAGGGATTTACAACAATGAGTGGTAAGTAAATATTGATCAGTTGTATAATCAAATAGTAGTTATGCAGGCGCGGATCTAGAACATTTTGAAAGAGGTGTGTGCACCAAAGGTTTAAGGTGTTGATATTACCATATGTATTTTGTACCTTTTCATCGTCTGCATGGAGTTGTATAAGTTAGTTACCAATCAAAACACTCTTTAGAAAACAATATAAAATGACCAACGAATTAACAAAGTTTATTGCTAAGTGGTATCTTTAATTCTTGACAAGCAAAAAAGTAGTTAGTTCTATCTTTAAAATCGCCCCTAATTTCCCGTGTTTGCAATTAAAGTCTATGCTGTTTAATCCGTTATTTGGTTTAGAATAGAATCAACAGAAATATACATTGTTTTACTTTTTGTAATCAATTTGAGTGTTCTTTTCAAAACTAAAATGACTGAGTGCATTATTTAGCGTTAAAGGGTACCCTGTGTCGACGGTCACAAACCCTTGACACGCAAACGACCGTTTCCTAATTTTCGAAAACGATTAGGCTCACTAGGGATCGTGAGGGAAACTAGAACACTCCCAACCAAAGATATATCAATTAATTAATCCCAGTAAGATGCCTGAAATATTGCCAAAATGGCGTAAAACAGTACTCAATCTTAATGTGGCGGTATTTTGCCATCTATATAATGTACATAAACAATTTCTGTTTTCTATTCATTTACAACGAAGTGAATGTATTAAAACCCTTAAATTGCACTTGTACTATGCGTAAATGTGTGTGTAGAGAATTGGGCAAGCACGGACCCCAGGATATACGAGAGGTAGGAACAGGTACCTAGGAGGAGTATGCATCCTCTGTAGACCGCTCATACCCGGCGTGAGCACTATATTTTGAGTAGGCAAACGGAGTTATCCGCAGTCAAACTCAGTGTGTCAGGAACGGCATAACAATTGGTATGAAACACTTCAGACAGCATTTGACCCAATGATAGGCTGTATTGGCAAACTAGATCATTATAACGACCAAAGTATTTGCGACTTTAAACGAGACTGTTGGAACCCCTGTACCATCAACTTGTTTGTCAGTAGCTTGCTTCGATTTCAAAACTGACCATACACGAAACAAGCTCTTGCGTATCGAATCAGTTGAGAGATATAAACACCATATGCAGGTGATAATGCAATCTTGCTACATAAATATGGGAAATTGACGATGGATAAGCTGAAATCATCCCGTTTGCCATACAGTTGGGTTGTTAGTTTGCCGTTGATATCTATTTTGAATTAAATAATATAATTCAGATTTAGTTATCGGATGAGTATTTTTCAAGTTGATCATGACCAAGACGCCGATTGAAATTTTATGTATTTGTGTGCTGACGTCATGTGCACAAAAATCGAAATGAAGAGACGACCAAAGTTAAAGTAATGTTTCATTTGTAAGTGTTAGAATTTTTACACGGGTACCGCATCGTATTGGTCATCATTAACTTGCAGAAAAAGTCGTCTGATAGACGAGTCCTCGCGTCTTGGATGGTAGGTCCACAAAATAAAGTTTTAAAAGGTAGGCAATACAGCGACACTAGCTGGTGTTGCTGAATTATCTCTCTTCAATATTGATCCGCTCTGACTCTTTCGCACATGTCACGATATAAAAGCGGGGCTCGGAGTCGGAGGAGTATCGGGTCTGTTGATAACTTGATACATGTTCCTAAACAGGGAAAGTCAAGTCAGACGTCTGGAAATTATTTGGGTTTCTTATAACTAACGCCAATGTGAATATCGTGGCTTGAAAAAAAAAACCACCCATTTCATTCCTCGTTGATAGGCTAATAGATGTGTGTATGTTGGACATATTCATAAAACTAAAAACAAAATAACCGGAAAATGATTCACATTTATTAACTACATGTAAATAAAGATTATATCGATCATTGATTGATACATTTTTTCCGATTTTGTTCGATGATGGATTATGAAAATTTTCCGATTATTCAGCACTAGCAGTTTGAACACAAATTACATTAAGTTCCTTTACATCTATTTTCTTTTTTTTTTTCTATGTGCCTAGCGGAATAAACATCCCCTGTTGGCCGGTCACACCCATGATGTGTCCTATTTCTTGATATGAAAACGGAGTAATCGGTAGTCAATAAATCAGTATGTAAAGAACAGCCTAACAATTGGTATGATATTCGCTTAGACCCACTAACAACTTAAGGCAACAGATACCGTCTCACAATAATGAATTTGCAACTCCATATCCAAATCCATAACGAGTTCCATTACTTGGACTAGACAGAACGCGTGGAAGGCGTTTAGGTACATGTGTTTAGTCATGTGAAAGTTCCTAGAAAAATATCATCCGACCAAGGATCACAATTTACTTCAGATCTAATAAAAGAAGCCAGTCCATTACTATCCTTGAAGAGAACAACAACTACTCCATTATAGTCCGTATCTTAGGTTACTGATCCATTCTATCAGTCCGTATCTTAGGTTACTGATCCATTCTGATGGTCGAACTTTTCGAGTAATAATGTATTATGAGTTAGAAATCAAGATGTGCTGAATATCTGTACACCAAACGGACTATTGTATCTGTCCTTTTTACATTGTTCTATATCCAAAATGTCAATAAATTGCAAATAACGAGTAAAATAGATTTAGTCCGTGAAAACATTCCTATGCGACGTTGTCTGAGTCAGCGATTGTGCATAAAAAGTCTTACAACACGTCCCCATACTTTGATACCATCAACGTATTTAGGGTAAAGATTATCATACTTTGATGAGGCTAAGACCGTGTAAAAATGGAAGAAAGTATAAATTACTGTTAGAAATTCCCTCGAAGTATACTTCTTATTCGCCATTTTACCATGGTACTACATGTAATTAGTCGCGTATTTCGAGGGAATGCTGACTTTAAACGAGACTGTCAACAAGAAAGCAAACAGGACTTTATCGTGCTGATACCCCAGATCTATGTTACTCGGGAAGTATTTCTTACAAATCAGCGTTTGAACTCGTAAATCTATAAATAAATATTTGATTGATAATGAATAAAAAAGAACAGTTTGAAGACGAAGTTATTATTTGTAAATAGATTTTTTTATTGAATTTTAAATGTAATTCTTAATGTTTTAGATAATTTTATACACCTTTTATATTGCTCCTGGGTACCTGTTCTCATCCCCGACGTGTCCAGAGGCCCATGTTTGCTCTACTCGTATGGTGTGATTAATCACGGTTCATTATCTTAATGTATTCAGATTGTTGATACTAAAGCAATGCTACTGAAACAATAAGAAACAATTTCCCATTTTCCATCAGCACTTTATAAAAAAACACAAATAGATCAGCCGCTCCTTGACTCTGAATAGTTCAGCTGTACATTTGCAATGTTTCATTTATACCAAATCTTTCATTTTTTTGAGAAGAAATACACCATACGGTTCGTGACAGAAAATTGTTACAACACTCTTACTGATGTCCACGTTATGCTACCTACATTCCGTGTAGCGCACTTAAAACGATTGATAACAAGCACGTTAGCTACAGTCAATTGTAACACGTTAGCTACCGTCAAGTGTAACACGTTAGCTACCGTCAATTGTAACATGTTAGCTACAGTCAATTGTAACATGTTAGCTACAGTCAATTGTAATACGTTAGCTACAGTCAATTGTAACACTTGAGCTACATTCATTTGTGAAAGTTAACTACACAGTCAATTTCGTTAGAAAACACACATGGATATAGGATTTTTACAGCGTAATGTTAGATGATCCAGCGTTTTCCCATTTTTATCCAATCCTTTACAATGAAAAGAATAAATAAAGCCTATCTAACATCCAAAAACAGATAACTCTGTTTCCAATTATCATGGCCTTCCGTTGACAAATCGATATCTAATTTACAAATAATTCCTAAGATATTCTGTTGACATTAATACTATCTACTTTAATTATGTATTACTGACCAGAAGAATATAACTCTATAACATTTATTTCCTCTTGTTTACCAATCAGCTGATATACCTTTAATAGAGTCAAGGGAAATTTCGCTAACAGTAGTATGTGTACATGAAGGGTGCGATACGAGAATTCTCTGCATCTAAATCGAAAGTACAATTTCGTAAAATCTTTGTCATCGGTAAAGTTTTTATCTATTCCTTGTATCTGTGCCAGATAGCAAGCATAAATTATCGATATGACTCGTTAAAAGGGATAAGATGATGTAAATATATTATGCGATATATCTCTTGCTACCACATTTCGATCATCATCAGATGACACCGCAGAACTAGAAGCTGTAGGTGCTACAAAGAATTTAAAACAATGAGTGGTAAGTAAATATTGATGAGCTATGTAATTAGACTGTAGTTATGGAGGTGCGGATCTAGAAAATTTTCGAAGGGGGGTCTGACCCACGGGATTAAGATTTTGATATCTTTATATGTATTTTGTACTTTTTTATTGTCTGCATGAGGTTTTATAAGTTAGTCACCGATCAAAACACTCTTTAGAAAACAATATAAAATGACCAACGAATTTACAAAGTTTATTGCTATGTGGTATCTTTGATTCTTGACAAGCCAAAAAAGTGTTTAGTTTGATCTTTAGAATTGCCTCTAATTTCACGTGCCTGCAATTAAATTCCATGCTGTTTAATCTGCTCTTTGGTTTAAAATAGAATCAACAGAAACATACATTGTTTTACTTTTTGTAATCAACTGGAATGTTCTTTTCAAAACTAAAATGATTGAGTGCATTATCTAGCGTTAAAAGGGTACCATGTGTCGACGGTCATAACCCCTTGACACGCAAACGACCGTTTCCCTGATTTTCGAAATAGAATAGGCTCACTAAGGGCCGTCCGGGAAACGAAAACACTCACACACAGATATGTTTCAATTACCTAAACGCCGTAAAATGTGTGAAATATTGCCAAATGGCGTAAAGCCGTAATCAATAATTATTTCGCGGTATTTTACCATTTATATAATGTACATAAACAATTTCTGTTTCTTATTCCTTAACAATTGAATGGTTGTATCAAAACCCTTAGATTGAAAATGTGCGATGTGTAAAACTAATGGTAACATTTACGCATCCAATGACAAAGAATGGTGCTGAACTTCAGAAACGTTCTTAGCGGTAAGTAGTGATGAAACGATTGCCGACAATCAATTGTTTATGACTCGTTGATTCCGATTATTGATTCCATTTTAAATAATCGATTATTGTCCATAATAAACGAATCAACAACGCATGCTTTGTAAGAAATATTTATGAAAAGGAAGAAGGCTTTCGATATCATCTTCATTATCATCAATCTTGAAATCAATCAACAGTCATGAAGTTGATAACTAATCCGAGATTATGTAGCGTGCAGCCGTGGTTTCTCAATTTAGACTGAACTACTTGCTTGATTAGCGATGGGAAAGGCTATAAGCCCGTGAACTGATCCGACCGGAAACTCTGTGCACTCAAACACACACAAATTGCATACGTCATACCTTCTACTTTCGTTTTCCTATATATGATGCTGTACTCTGTTCACGGGCCTGATTCTAACACCAATTAAAATGTGATCCAGTTTCCGGGCCTGACTTTAATACTAATTAGGATAAGATTCAGTTCACGGGCCTCTAATTAGGATATGATCCAGTTCACGGGCCTGACTCTAACACTAATTAGGATGTGATTGAGTTCACGGGATTGCTTCTAACACTAATTAGGATGTGATTCAGTTCACAGGCCTGACTGTAACACCAATTAAGATGTGATTCAGTTCACGGGCCTCTAATTAGGATGTGATCCAGTTCACGGGCCTGACTCTAACACTAATTAGGATGTGATTGAGTTCACGGGCCTGATTCTAACACTAATTAGCATGTGATTGAGTACACGGGCCTGATTCTAACACTAATTAGGATGTGATCCAGTTCACGGACCCGATTCTAACACTAATTAGGATGTGATTGAGTACACGGGCCTGATTCTAACACTAATTAGGATATGATCCAGTTCACAGACCTGATTTTAACACTAATTAAGATGTGATTCAGTTCACTGGCCTCTAATTAGGATATGACCCAGTTCACGGACCCAATTCTAACACTAATTAGGATGTGATTGAGTACACAGGCCTGATTCTAACACTAATTAGGATATGATCCAGTTCACGGACCTGATTCTAACACTAATTAAGATGTGATTCAGTTCACTGGCCTCTAATTAGGATGTGATCCAGTTCACGGGCCTAATTCTAACACTAATTAGGATGTGATTGAGTTCACAGGTCTGATTCTAACACTAATTAGGATGTGATTCAGTGCACTGACCTCTAATTAGGATATGATCCAGTTCACGGGTCTGACTCTAACACTAATTAGGATGTGATTGAGTTCACGGGCCTCATTCTAACACTAATTAGAATATGATCCAGTTCACGGGCCTGACTCTAACACTGATTAAGATGTGATTCAGTTCACGGGCCTCTAATTAGGATATGATCCAGTTCACGGGCCTGACTCTAACACTAATTAGGATGTGATTGAGTTCACGGGCCAGATTCTAACACTAATTAGCATGTGATTCAGTTCACGGGCCTGATTCTAACACTAATTAGGATATGATCCAGTTCACGGACCTGATTCTAACACTGATTAAGATGTGATTCAGTTCACGGGCCTCTAATTAGGATATGATCCAGTTCACGGGCCTGACTCTAACACTAATTAGGATGTGATTGAGTTCACGGGCCTGATTCTAACACTAATTAGGATATGATCCAGTTCACGGGCCTAATTCTAACACTGATTAAGATGTGATTCAGTTCACGGGCCTCTAATTAGGATATGATCCAGTTCACGGGCCTGACTTTAACACTAATTAGGATGTGATTGAGTTCACGGGCCTGATTCTAACACTAATTAGGATATGATCCAGTTCACGCGCCTCTAATTACGATATGATCCAGTTCACGGGCCTGACTCTAACACTAATTAGGATGTGATTGAGTTCACGGGCCTGATTCTAACACTAATTAGGATGTGATCCAGTTCACGGGCCTGATTCTAACACTAATTAGGATATGATCCAGTTAACGGGCCTGATTCTAACACTAATTAGGATATGATTCAGTTCAAGGGCCTGATTCTAACACTAATAAAAAATGTGATTGAGTTCACGGGCCTGATTCTAACACTAATTAGGATATGATCCAGTTCACGGGCCTAATTCTAACACTGATTAAGATGTGATTCAGTTCACGGGCCTCTAATTAGGATATGATCCAGTTCACGGGCCTGACTTTAACACTAATTAGGATGTGATTGAGTTCATGGGCCTGATTCTAACACTAATTAGGATGTGATCCAGTTCACGGGCCTGATTCTAACACTAATTAGGATATGATCCAACTCACGGACCTGATTCTAACACTAAATAAAATGTGATTGAGTTCCCGGGCCTAACTCTAACGCTAATTAAGATATGATCCAGTTAACGGGCCTGATTCTAACACTAATTAGGATATGATTCAGTTCATGGGCTTGATTCTAACACTAATAAAAAATGTGATTGAGTTCACGGGCCTGACTCTAATACTAATTAGGATATGATCCAGTTCACATGCATCTAATCCAATCCTTGTAAACCCTAACCCAGTCCTTGTACAGCATAGCTTAGTCCCTGTAGAGCATAACCTAGTCCCTGTTGAGCATAACCTAGTCCCTGTAGAGCATAACCTAGTCCCTGTAAAGTATAACCTAGTCCCTGTAGAGTATAACCCAGTCCCTGTAGAGCCTAACCTATTCCCTGTAGAGTATAACCTATTCCCTGTAGAGTATAACCTAGTCCCTGTAGAGCATAACCTAGTCCCTGTAGAGTATAACCCAGTCCCTGTAGAGCATAACCTAGTCCCTGTAGAGTATAACCTAGTCCCTGTAGAGCATAACCTAGTCCCTGTAGAGTATAACCTAGTCCCTGTAGAGCATAACCTAGTCCCTGTAGAGCATAACCTAGTCCCTGTAGAGTATAACCCAGTCCCTGTAGAGCCTAACCTAGTTCCTGTAGAGCCTTACACTGTCTTAGCCTATACAATGCAACTTTGTCTCTGAACAACAGTATCGTATTTCACTGATAATAAATTTTCCATACATGTTTATTATTAGTTTAATCATCAGGCACAATTGAATAGTCTCGTGGGGATTCGGGTTAGAATAGATCCTCAGTACCCCCTTGCTTGTCGTAAGAGGCGATTAAATGGGGCGGTCCTTCGGATGAGACCGGAAAAACAGAGGTCCTGTGTCACAGCACGTGTGGGACAATAAAGATTCCTCCCTGCTCAATGGCTATAAGCGCCGAGCATAGGCCTAAATTTTACAGCCCTTCACCGCCAGTGGTGACGTCTCAATGTGAGTGAAATATTCTCGAGAGGGACGTTTAACGATATTCAATCAATCAATACACAATTGAATAAATACCCAGTCTCTCTGTGTTATAGACTTTTCCAGTCATCTTGAGCTAAATCAACATTTTTGTGCCAGACCCATTTTTGTGTGCATCATAACTCAGTATCTCTATAAATAGTTGAATCTGCAACTACTACATGTAAGAGCTTGACGTATTTGACAGACATTTTTTTCCACAATTTCCTCTGGTACTTAGTCTTGATTTTAATTAAGAAGAAAAAGTTGAACAGATAACAGTTTTATTATTAACACCTTAGACATACAATGATTAAATTATCACATTGTTGTAACCTTTGACATTGAAATATTTTCCAGATACATGTACTTATGAAAGAGCTGGCTCGCATTCTACCTCATGCTCCAAGATTGCGTAGCAATAGTAACACATGATGGCCATATTAGACAGATTGATAATGATGGGTAATCAGATCAAACATCCTTAATATAAATCAAATTTACATAATCTGTTAAGAATTGATTATATATTACTGGGTAATTAAGGGGTCTTTCATGAAAAGAAATGAAACATCTTTAAGTTTTCATAAAACATATGAAACAACAATTTTATCTTTCTTTCAATGATTAATTGGTAAACGCATTAAACGTTTCAATGTTCCATGGGAAATACAACATAACTATTTATTCTATATGTTGAACAAGAGGCCCATGGGCCACATCGCTCACCTGAGCCACCTTGGCTCATATTGAAAGAGTTTTCCTGAATAATTGTATGTAAAACTTTGATTCTCTATTGTGGCCCCATACAACCCCAGGAGGCCATGATTTCAATAAACTTGAATCTGTACTATGTCAGGAAGCTTTCATGTACATTTCAGCTCTTCTGGCCCAATGGTTCTTGATAAAAAAAATTAAATGACCCACCCTATTTTTGTGGTCATCTCCCCTTTGAAGAGGGCATGGCCCTTCATTTGAACAAACTCGAAAGCCCTTTACCCAAGGATACTTTTGGTTAAGTTTGGTTATTATTGGCCCAGTGCTTCTGGAGAAAATATAAAATGTTTAATCATGCACGGACAGACAATGAACAACAGGCGATCAGAAAAGCTCACTTGAGCTTTCAGCTCAGGTGAGCTAAAAAGTATTTACGTATGGAATAATTTTCTTCATATGTGTCGTTTTTCATCCAATGCTATTTCTCCCCACTTTTAAATTAACGTTCAGATTTAAAATGCATCAGAGTTTCCTGTAAATATGCATATCAATATGTGATATATGCCCTTATCAACTACAGAGTTTCATAATACTGCCTTGCATGTTAGTTAAAACAGTATACCCTTTACAAGTCGTTGCCTGCAGTATATAATAACCTCTCTATGATAAGAATGAGTTGAATTAAACAATGCTATAATTCTAATATACAAATGATCCATGTGTACATGTAAACTCTCCAAAGAAAACAATTTAAACAATGTTAATGTTGCTGAAGAAAATTTACCACAAAGCAAAAGAAATGCAAAAGTTTGGCATCGGATCAAGTGCCTTTGACCTTGTTGACAATATACAATTACAAACAAAAGAAATAATAATAATTTATTCGTTTTGTGAGTGCACACTCAGTGGAGGTCAGTGGAGGTGCATCTTCTGTTGGCCTCCTCATATGCCATTCCTGTTTTGGAACAAATGAGAACAACGGCCTCTTTTAACATCACAAGGGGCAGGTAGTGAGCTGCCATTCTGGAGAGCAAACAAAATTCTATGAAAATTTAAACTTTAAATATTGTGCAATCATAATAAACTATACTGTCTTTAAAAAATTTAAAGGTTGAAAAAGCATAACATACATAAATATACTATATTAAATTAGTTTTTATTGTTTCAAGGATGATATGTTTAAGTTCTAGATATGAATTACTGGTAAGTAGCCTTACAGTGGATAATTTAGAAAAAAATTTACTGAGGTCTTCATTTTGCAAGCCTTGCAGTGTTCTGTATTTGGTAAAATCTGAAATAGATATTGAAAAAATATTATATTCAAAACATGATAAAATCATGAACTCTTTGGGAATAATTTATGATTCAATTGCAACTACATCTAGGATCGTCTATGAAATAGACATGAATGCCCTTTCTTGCAGAGTGGTGAGAAATCAACACACAGAACAATAGATGGAAGGAAGGACATAATTTAGATAATTATAACAAACATTATACAACCTAGCCATATACATGCTTGGATATGAAAAGTATCAATATTAAATGGGAGTATCTCTACCCATGACGAGCCTTGCTGCACATCATTCTGTCCCTGAGTATATTTAGAACGTGTTCCAGTTCCTAAAAATAAAAGAGTCGGATTAGAAAGCTTTAATATGTTATGTGATGCACT
This sequence comes from Ostrea edulis, assembly GCF_947568905.1. Lineage (NCBI taxonomy): Eukaryota > Metazoa > Mollusca > Bivalvia > Ostreida > Ostreidae > Ostrea > Ostrea edulis. The sequence continues at coordinate 5,019,455 of NC_079164.1, forward strand.
ACTTGTGTAAAAATTGAGCAAACATGTTCATTCAACTTCATAAAGATGTGTATTTTGGATCCATACCCAAAATGTATATTGACTAATTCCTATCATATCAAAGTAATCAAAATGTGAGCTGCTGATTCTTTAGAAAATTACTTTCTTACCAATATATCAATATACTTTCCCCAAAGCAGTAAAGTTTAATATATTTATTGAACGGATTTTTAGCTCACCTGAGCTGAAAGCTCAAGTGAGCTTTTCTGATCACCCGTATTCCGGCGTCCGTCCGTCCGTCTGTCCATCCGTCTGTCTGTCCGTCCGTCTGTAAACTTTTCACATTTTCAACTTCTTCTCAACAACCACTGGGCCAATTTCAACCAAAGTTGGCACAAAGCATCCTTAGGTAAAGGGAATTCTAAATTGTTAAAATAAAGGGCCATGCCACCTTCCAAGGGGAGATAATCAAGAAAAGGTAAAAATAGGGTAGGGTCATTAAAAGATCTTCTTCTCAAGAACCACTGGGCCAGAAAAGATGAAATTTATAGATAAGCTTTATTAGGTAGTGCAGATTCTAAATTGTTAAAATCATGGCCCCCGGGGGTCGGATGGGGCCACAATAGGGGATCAAAGTTTTACATACAAATATATAGGGAAAATCTTTAAAAATATTCTTCTCAAGAACCATTGGACCAAAGAAGTTCACATTTACATGAAAGCTTTCTGACATAGTGTAGATTCAAGTTTGCAAAAACCATGGCCTCCAGGGGTAGGTTTGGGGCCATAATAGGGACTACGGTTTTACATGCAAATAGATATGGAAAATCTTCTGATGTGGACCAAGGTGACACAGGTGAGCGATGTGGCCCATGGGCCTCTTGTTTTATAAACTGGTGGTGTCTTTCATGGTCTTCTTCCTCACTGGAAAAATACTGTTGTCTTGTTAATACATGGTTTTGAAGTGGACATTGTTTTCAGAAGTAAGGATGTAGATGTAAATCATGTTTTCCCCACAACCCCTGGCCAATGGATTTGAATAATTAGGAGCTAGGATGAACTAAAAATTGTCTACCACAGCCACATACAAACAAGAGGCCCAAGGACCACATCGCTCACCTGAGTCACTTTGGCTCATACATATGTATTTAAAGATTTTTCCTATATATTTGTATGCAAAACTTTGATCCCCCATGTGACCCCATCCTACCCCTGGGAGCCATAATTTTCACAAACTGAAATCTGAAATATGTCAGGAAGCTTTCATGTCAATATCAGCTTTTCTGGCTCAGTGGTTCTTGAGAAAAAGATTTTTAAACATTTTCCTTATATATTTGTATGTAAAAACTTTGATCCCCTATTGTGGCCCCATCCAACCCCCAGGGGCCATGATTTTAATAAACGTGAATTTGTACTATGCCAGTAAGCTGTCATGTAAATTTCAGCTTTTCTGGCCGAGTGACTCTTGATTAGAAGATTTTTTAATGACCCCACCCTATTTTTGCATTTTTGTGATTATCTCCCCTTTGAAAGGGACATGACCCTTCTTTTGAACAAACTTGAAAGCCCTTCACTCAAGGATGCTTTGTGGGAAGTTTGGTTGAAATTGGTCCAGCGGTTCTTGAGAAGAAGTCGAAAATGTAAAACGTTTATGACGCCCGACGACGACAGACAACGGGCAAATTTTGATCAGAAAAGCTCACTTGAGCCTTTGGCTCAGGTGAGCTAAAAATATAAATGCTCACCATTTACGAATATCACAGTTTATCATTCCTTTCGGTGCATGGAGTAAACTGCCAATCTGTAAGATATTTAATTATCAAATACTTTTATGCTATTCTCTAAACTGAGCACACTAAAAACTGTAATTCATATAATACAACACAAGAGATGTTTCTAAAACACATATGCCCCCCAAGTTGCAAAATTGAAAGGGTTGTACCCGTGCCTCATTTAATTGATAGTAGTTACACCAATTCAAAATATTGAGCAGACAATACCTTCCTATGTCAAGAGTGGACTGACCATGTGACCTAAGAATCAATAGGGGTCATCTACTCCTTATATATGCTGTACAAGTGTACCAAGTTTGTTGTCAATCAACCAATTAATTCGTAAAATATAGGAAACATCCCCCTTAATGTATTGAATAGTATGGAGGAGAAAGCATGGGCAGGAAGATAGACATGAACTCTGATAAGCCATATAGGAGGAGAAGCGTTCACAAACTATTTTATACCCTACACCCCTCAGATCCACTTTAACTTTAAGGATAGCAATTGGATCCTCCTGTCCCTACAACTTGCACATCTACAAATGGCATTGAAGCATTGTACAAATTCTCAAGTCTATCAGATAAGCCATAAAGGAGAAGTGTTCACAAGGTATTTTAACATCTTCCACCCCTTTTAGATCCACTATATCTTTTAGGAAAAACTTTGGATCCTCCCATTCCGACAATATGCACATCTACAAATGACAATTAAGCATTGTACAAAGTTTCAAGTCTATCCAATAAGCCATATGGGAGGAGAAGAGTTCATAAGCTATTTTACATCTTCCACCCCTCTTAGATCCACTATAACTCTTAGGAAAACAATTGGATCCTCCCGTCCCAACAATATTCACATCTGCAAATGACAATGAAGCATTGTACAAAGTTTCAAGTCTATCTGATAAGCCATATAGGTGGAGAAGCGTTCACAAGATTTTGTGACAGAAGGAAGGACGGACAGAAAGTACAAATACAATATGTCTCCCCCTGGAAGAGGGAAGATATAATTATATGAGTGCATGTTTATATACACACAGCACTAAACATAACTTAAAGTAATTCCACCCTCCTATGATGTCATCAGATTTTGCAAAATCAATGATTTATTTAGATTTATGCATGATAGGAACATAAATTTTGTTAGTCTTTTCCGATAGTTATTGTAAAAAAACAACCTGTTAAAACAAGAGGTACTGTGAGCAATGCTTACTAAGAATACCCCTCGCTTACCCCAATCTCCTAAAGGGTGTTGGAAATAGGTAAAACTTCAATATTATGATCCAAAAGGTATCTAGGAACACAGCATCTCCATGCGATGAAAAAAGCCATTAAAGAATTTAAATGGAAACCATATTGCTACTTTGATGTCCAGTGCGCGTGACCTTTGACCTTTTGACCCCAAAATCGATAGGGAACATCTTCATCCCATGGGTAGTCCATATATATGATATGGTGACGGTAGGTGGAAAGGATAATGCTTTAGAGCCCGGAAACCATTGCGTCTACAGACGGACGGACAGACAGACGGACAACCCGATTCCAGTATACCCCCCCCCCACAACTTGTTGCGGGGGGTATAATAAACTATTTCAAAAGTCTAAGTTATAGATGAATAATCAATGATACGATTTAAATCAAAATAGATGTGTGTAACATTTCACTATAAAGAGTTGTATGAAAATGTGATTTGTGGAAATAAATAATAATGCTATAATTCTAATTAGAGGCCTGTGATCTTAATCACATCCTAATTAGTGTTAGAGTCAGCCCCCTGAACTGGAGCATATCCTAATTAGTGTTAGAATCAGGCCCGTGAACTGAATCATATCCTAATTAGTGTTAGAATCAGGCCAGTGAACTCAATCACATGCTAATTAGTGTTAGAATCAGGCCCGTGAACTCAATCACATGCTAACTAGTGTTAGAATCAGGCCCGTGAACTCAATCACATTTCAATTAGTGTTAGAATCAGGCCCGTGAACTGGATCATATCCTAATTAGTGTTAGAATCAGGCCCGTGAACTGGATCATATCCTAATTTGTGTTAGAATCAGGCCCGTGAACTGGATCACATTTTGATTAGTGTTAGAATCAGGCCCGTGAACTGGATCACATTTTAATTAGTGTTTGAATCAAGCCCGTGAACTGGGTCATATCCTCATTAGTTTTAGAATCAGGCCCGTGAACTCAATCACATTTTACTTAGTGTTAGAATTAGGCCCGTGAACTCAATCACATTTAATTAGTGTTAGAATGAGGCCCGTGAAGTCAACCACATGCTAGTTAGTGTTAGAATCAGGCCCGTGAACTGGATCATATCCTGATTAGTGTTAGAATCAGGCCCGTGAACTGGATCACATTTTGATTAGTGTTAGAATCAGGACCGTGAACTGGATCATATCCTAATTAGTGTTAGAAGCAGGCCCGTGAACTCAATCACATGCTAATTAGTGTTAGAATCGGGACCGTGAACTGGATCACATTTTAATTAATGTTAGAATCAGGACCGTGAACTGGATCATATCCTAATTAGTGTTAGAAGCAGGCCCGTGAACTCAATCACATGCTAATTAGTGTTAGAATCAGGCCCGTGAACTCAATCACATGCTAGTTAGTGTTAGAATCAGGCCCGTGAACTGGATCACATTTTAATTAGTGTTAGAATCAAGCCCGTGAACTGGATCACATTTTGATTAGTTTTAGAATCAGGCCCGTGAACTCAATCACATTTTACTTAGTGTTAGAATTAGGCCCGTGAACTCAATCACATTTAATTAGTGTTAGAATCAGGCCCGTGAACTCAATCACATTTTGATTAGTGTTAGAATCAGGACCGTGAACTGGATCATATCCTAATTAGTGTTAGAAGCAGGCCCGTGAACTCAATCACATGCTAATTAGTGTTAGAATCGGGACCGTGAACTGGATCACATTTTAATTAATGTTAGAATCAGGACCGTGAACTGGATCATATCCTAATTAGTGTTAGAAGCAGGCCCGTGAACTCAATCACATGCTAATTAGTGTTAGAATCGGGACCGTGAACTGGATCACATTTTAATTAATGTTAGAATCAGGCCCGTGAACTGGATCATATCCTAATTAGTGTTAGAAGCAGGCCCGTGAACTCAATCACATGCTAATTAGTGTTAGAATCAGGCCCGTGAACTCAATCACATGCTAGTTAGTGTTAGAATCAGGCCCGTGAACTGGATCACATTTTAATTAGTGTTAGAATCAAGCCCGTGAACTGGATCATATCCTGATTAGTTTTAGAATCAGGCCCGTGAACTCAATCACATTTTACTTAGTGTTAGAATTAGGCCCGTGAACTCAATCACATTTAATTAGTGTTAGAATGAGGCCCGTGAAGTCAACCACATGCTAGTTAGTGTTAGAATCAGGCCCGTGAACTCAATCACATTTTGATTAGTGTTAGAATCAGGACCGTGAACTGGATCATATCCTAATTAGTGTTAGAAGCAGGCCCGTGAACTCAATCACATGCTAATTAGTGTTAGAATCGGGACCGTGAACTGGATCATATTTTAATTAATGTTAGAATCAGGCCCGTGAACTGGATCATATCCTAATTAGTGTTAGAAGCAGGCCCGTGAACTCAATCACATGCTAGTTAGTATTAGAATCAGGCCCGTGAACTCAATCACATGCTAATTAGTGTTAGAATCAGGCCCGTGAACTCAATCACATGCTAATTAGTATTAGACTCAGGCCCGTGAACTGGATCACATTTTAATTAGTGTTAGAATCAGGCCCGTAAACTGCATCATATCCTGATTAGTGTTAGAATCAGGCCCGTGAACTCAATCACATCCTAATTAATGTTAGAATCAGGCCCGTGAACTGGATCATATCCTAATTAGTGTTAGCGTCAGGCCCGTGAACTCAATCACATCCTATTTAGTGTTAGAGACAGACCCGTGAAGTGGACCATATCCTAATTAGAAGCCCATGAACTCAATCACATCCTAATTAGAACCCAGTGAACTCAATCAAATCCTTATTAGTGTTGATTCTGTACCTCCACTTACAAAAGATTTTTAATGTGCATCTCGGGTACGAGTTAATACTAGACCTTTAGTAAAAACGAAAGTAAATTGTATGACGTATGCAATTTGTGTGTGTTTGAGTTCACGGAACTTCCGATTGTATCAGTTCACGGGCTTATAGACCCTGCCATTAGCGATGAGAGTCCCCTAGGCTTTATTCCGAGATACTGAACAGTGGTTGGCAGTAAAATTATTTGAGACAATGATCAGTTCAAATGATTAGCTATTTTACAAAGAACAATGAAATCACGCACAATTATAGAAAAGTTTGATCAACTCAAAATTACTCACTTCAATTACTCAATATTGCTCAATGTTTGTCTTTGCTCAATTTGACTCTGTATTAATGAGATAAATGTAGCGGAAGTAATGGTAAAGGTGAGTAATGTATCATTCCTATGTAAAGTATTTAATACTGACTTTGTTTAGGAAAGACTTATTCAGCCACGTCTATACCTTACCGTTGTTAAGCTTTCTCTTTTAATCGGTGTTCTTCTTGGTCCAGAGATGTGTGTGTAAACTGATGCTGATTGTGAAGATTTAAGGTGCAGACTGCCCAGTAGGGGCCCTGCTACACTAGGTTTGTTGCGGCGAGGCGACGATGGTGGTCGACCTTCGGATCCCCTGGAAACAGGGACGGGTCTTCTTGAAGATCCAGGGATGGTTAGGTCCTCCAGAAGGTAGTGGATGGGTCCATATCCTCTTCCCAGAGTCCATCGCCCTAGGATTCCTACAGTATAGTCGGGTGATGGGCTTCTTGAAGGTAGCTTGCTATTCTTCATCTGTGGTCGATCGACCTTCGGATCTCCCTCAGTAAAATCGGGGAGACGGTCTTCTTGAAGACTGTGTTTAGGAGGCGGCAAAGGAGGAACGGAGGGAGCATCCCATCGGATCCAGTGCAGAAACCCACCAGCTCTGTGCTTGAATTTGTCTAAATAATTTAGATAGTCGCCTAAATTTCCTTAGTTACTGGCTGAAAGCAGAAGGATAGTTGTGTGTATGCAAATGTATTTATGGCCGAAAGTGTTTAACGTGGAGTTGACAAGGCTCGCACGTCCATTACTTTATGAGAAAGCCATAGAAGACGCGTTAGACCACTGTCTTTAATAGATAGTTGGCCTCTTGCATCGATGCGTTATTGTATAAGGATTTACTTGATAAATTTAAGTGTATGTGTGTCTAATTTAAACTATAATACAGAGAGCTTTATACCCTATTATGGAGCATACGCTTATTGATAATACAGGGAATAGGATTCTGAATCCTATATTTTATCCAGGATATGCCTGGATATATTAAAATAGCTTAATAGGCCTAAATGGGAAATTTAATATTAAGGACTTAGGGGTTTTGTGTTTGATTATTGGCTGTAATTTGTGTTATTTTAAGGCAAAACATGCATGTTAGTATTACTGTTTATATTTTTATTTATTTGTGGGTTTTTTGTTGTTTTTTTGTTGTTGTTTTTTTTTGGGGTTTTTGTTTTTTTTGTTTGTTTTTTTTTTTACATTATATAAAAGGAATTAGTTGAGAAGGGTATGTTATTTGGGTAAAAGTATAAGCATAAACTGCCAAGGTAAGTGATGTGTTTATGGTATGTCTGGGTGTTTTGGTGAATAAATCTTAATGGCGGTGGGCATGTGTTATTGCCGGGAAACTACAGTTAGCAGAAGTGACTGATACCTGCAGTAGCCCTTAAAGGTTAAAATGTATAACTGTCAGCCACTTCCGTTACCAGAGGTGTTGCTTCAGGAGTGTCAGACAGTTGAGGGTGTAAGTAAAGCGTTAATGAGACATTTGACACCGGCCCAGGGTTAAGCCCCGGACCACTGCCAGCAGACAACTTCTGACCTGACATAGTACCAACGCCACATAAACCGCTACGATGATAGAGAATAATGAGAATGAGAGAAGATGCCACCAAAGGCAAGTGGTCGAATCCTACCCCAACTGGGGCATCTCTACAATAAGATAAGGAGTTCGAGCCAAAAGCAATTAGTAGAACTTAGATATTGAGTATGGATGGATGTGATGCAGCGTATCCATGAGGCAATTGGCACCACCACAAGGTTAAGCCCCGGGCCACTGCCAGCAGACAAATTCTAACCTGACATAGTGCCAACGCCACACAAACCGCTACGATGAAAGAGGATGAGAGAAGATGTAGCCAAAAGCAAATGATCGAATCCTACCCCAACTGGGGCATCTCTACAATAAGATACGGAGTTCGAGCCAAGAGCAATTAGTCACACTTAGATGTAGTTAGTATATCCTGTGGATGTGATAAAGTTTAATATTGCTGGTACGATGGTGCTAATGTTGCAGGCGGATATGGTTAGTAGGGTGTAAAGGTCAAAGGTAGTGACTCCTGCTGCATGTAGTGTTTGTATGAGGCTTGTTCTATAGTGGTTGTGAAGTGGACAGTGTAAAAGGTAATGGGCGATTGTTTCTGGCAGTGTGTACATTTGTTGTTTGTGTGTCTGGTGTACTGACCTAAATCGCCCAATAGATTGGTTGTTCCTACCCTCAAGCGTGTGATGATTTTGTCATAGTGTATACAAGGTGAAGATAACGAACAGTGATCAATCTCATAATTCCTATAAGTAATACAGAATAGGTAGTTGGGCAAACACGGACCCCTGGACACACCAGAGGTGGGATCAGGTGCCTAGGAGGAGTAAGCATCCCCTGTCGACCGGTCACACCCGCCGTGAGCCCCATATCTTGATCAGGTAAACGGAGTTATCCGCAGTCAAAATCAGTATGTGCCAAGAACGGCTTAACAATCGGTATGAGACACGTCAGACAGCATTTGACCCAATGTGAGGTTGTATTGACGAACTAGATCGTTATAACGACCATAGAATTTGCGAAGTGCTGACTTCAATCGAGACTGTTGAAACCCCTGTACCATCAACTTGTTTGTCAGTAGCTTACCTCGATTTAAAAACTGTAAACTATGTTAGAGTGATATTTGAGAGGTTTTGAGGATGGGTTGGATTAGATTTTAGATATGAGTTTGGTGTTTGAGTTAGTTGTTGTTTGTAGATGCCAGTTATAGTGCGATGTATGTAGCTGTAAATTTCTCTGACCCCTACCAATATGTCATATCTAACCATGTTATGACCTAGTGATTGTTTTGCAGTGTTGTCGACAGTCTCGTTTCCTTGAATGCCGACATGTGAAGGTATCCACTGGAAGTGGATGTGTTGGTTATATTGTGTGGAGTGATGCAAGAGGGTGAGGATGGAGTTTGAAATGTTTGTAGTGTTTGTAGTGCACTAAGGGAGTCACTGAGAATTACCGTTCTCCGATATCCCTTATTGTGAATGTATTTGAGTGCAGCAATTAGAGCGATTATCTCCGTCGAGTAAACAGATATGTTGTCCGTGTATCTATACCCCTCCTCTATGGGACCGCTGGGGTCATAGATGGCTGCACCCGTTTTGCCTGTGGTGGGATCTTTACTTCCACCAGTGTAGATATTTTGGAAGCCTTGGTAGTGTATGTCTATGTGTTGCAGTGCAATTGCTTTGATTTGTAATGGGTTACTGTGCTTTTTGGTGATTGCACTGCCGATATTGGTGCAAACTGTAGGAGGAGGAAAAGTCCATGGAACCATTGGTAGCAATTGTTTGGTTGGTGACTCAGGTAGCCCATAAGTGTTTGCATACTTCCATATTTGGTAACCAAATCGTCCATTTCTCTTATCCTCCCCAACCTTTCGTTGGATTTGATGTCAGTGTATGCGTATGTATGTGGTGCTTGCAATAATGTATTTGTAGGATTTGTTTTGTCAGAGGAGACCCTAACTAACCCAGTACCTTAGAGAAAGTTGTAGTCTGCGTAGGTTAAGTGGTAGTTCTCCCGATTCCAGTAGGACTGTGCTTTTGTCTGTTTTGTGGTGATTTCTAAGTGCAATTCGGAGTGCCAACTCTTGGATCCTGTCCAGACTTTGAAGATATGTCTTGCAACCTGAGTTGTAAGCCTGGCATCCGTAGTCAAGTGTAGATTTGTATAGCATTAGAAGAGTTTGTTTGTCAGCACCGAATTTTGTGCCTGAAACACAATGCATAATATTCAGCATTTTGCAGCATTTAATTTTGAGTTTTTCGACGTGAGCTTTGAATGTCATATGTTCGTCGAAGATGACTTCCAGAAAGGTTACTTTTGATTGTACCTTGATGGGTTGATTTCTTAGGTAGAGTTTTAGCTGGGATTTGTAGTTAGTGTGCCTTGGGTTAGTTTTGCCAAATAAGACTGCGACATTTTTAGGTTGCGATAGCTTGAAACCCCACTGGATGGACCAGTTTGAAATTGAGTCTAGAGTGCTTTGAAACCTAATGTTGATGATTTTAATAGAGCGACTTGTGTGGTGAATTTGCGAGTCATCTGCAAACTGGAAGAGATCAGTCACTTGGTATCGTTGTTTATGGCGTTGTATTGTGGATGATAAGTCGTTGATCATGAGATTGAAAAGTGTGGGACTGATAACAGAACCTGTGGTGTACCATTGTCCAAGGTGTGCGGATCCGAATTGGGCTGGTTTACTGTGACCTGTATTTTCCTGTCTTTGAGGAATGACCTGATGAAGCAGAGTGTGTTGCCAGTGATGTGGAACTGATGACGAAGATTATATATAAGTCCATCATACCAGACCAGATCGAAGGCTTTAGAGATGTCGATGAAGACCGCTCCTGTGTATTGACTGTTTGCCATTCCTCTTAGTACTTTGGTTTCCAGCTGGACAAGATTGTCTATTGTAATGCGACCTGGGCGGAATCCATTCTGTGCAGGGTCGAGTTTGCCTTGTTTATCAGGAACATGGTGATTCTTGCCTAGTTTAGGTATTGGAATGACTATGGCATTTCTCCAGCATGTTAGAAATTGTTTTTCTTTTTAAATAGTTGATTGTAGAAATGAAGTATAATGTTCGTGAAATTTGGAGGGAGGTGTTTTAGCACGAAGTATGTAATTTTGTCCCCTCCTGGTGCAGTGTTTTTGTCATGTGTGAGAGTTTGCCTGAGTTCGTGCAATGTAAATGGTAGATTGAGTGTTCCAGTGTTGGGACCTGTGTCTTTGACGTGGAGTTTGTGTTTGAATCGGTCCCTGATTAGTGCATATGCTAGATCAAGGTTGCTATTGTAACTAGCTTGTTGAAATGTTTTAGCAATTAAATTTGCCTTGTCTTGTGAGCTGTATGCATTTTGTATTCTTGGAAGAGTTGTCCTAGTGTTTTGCCTAAACTTGCTTTGACCTTTCTCCAGACTGTTGTTGTGTTTGTACGCCAGTGTAGTGTTGAAATAATGTTTTGCCAGTGAGTTTGCTGTTCTTGGAAGATGACACGTTTTGTTTGTTTACATGCTCTGTTGTATTCTGCCTTGGAGATGTGTCCCTGCTGGAATTCCTTAATCCTTAAAGGCTTTCCTGCTAGCTTTCCTGGCTTGAGTGCAGTTGTCTGTCCAAGCAGGGTTAATTGGCCTGGTGACTGTTTTACCTGAAGTTCTGGGTATGGAGTGTCCAGCTGCTTGAAAAATAGTCTTGTTGATATTGTCTAGATATTGATATATGTTGTTATACCCTATAGCTTCGAGCTGATTGGATAGTGACTGAGCATTATCATTGGCTAAAATCTAGCTATTTGTTTGGTCAATGTATCGGTAACTTTCAATCCACTTCCGAATTCACAACTTTAGCTCGAATAAAGGAATATATAGGAATACATTTATCACACAGAGATAATGCCAAATTCGTTTCAATTACTCCAACCCTTACCCACACTTTTTTATTGTGACATGTACAAGGGAGGGGGGGGGGGGGTCAGAGCAGACTCCATAATGAAAAGTGGGGATTCTGCGACACCAGCTAGTGTCGTTGCTTTGCCTACCTTCTACAACTTTACTTCTAATCAAGATATGATTCAGTTATCGGATGAGCATTCTTCAAGTTAATCATAACCATGACGCAGATTTGAATTTTGTGTATTTGTGTGCTAACTTCATGCGCAAAGAAATCGAATGACAAGGATGCGACTGAACTCAAAGTGATGCTTCATTTGTAAATATTGCAGTTTTTACACGGCAATAGCTGGTAGAATATTCATGTAATAACCGAATGCTAGCGTTTTGGATGGTAGATCCGCGAAATAAAGTTGTATAGCTTTCATTCATATGTTGATTTAATATATCCCTGTGAGCTCGAAATAAAGGACATCACAGAGTCGTGCACTTCTGCTTCATACTTGGATATTTTATTGAAAGTAGACATTAACGGCAAACTAACAACTCAACTGTATGACAAACGGGATGATTTCAGCTTCTCCGTCGTCAACTTCCCACATTTATGTAGCAATATTCCATTATCACCTGCATATGGTGTTTATATATCTCAACTGATTCGATATGGAAGAGTTTGTTCTGGGTATAGTCAGTTTTTAAATCGAGGTAAGCTACTGACAAACAAGTTGATGGTACAGGGATTTCAACAGTCTCGATTGAAGTCAGCATTTCGCAAATTCTATGGTCGTTATAACGATCTAGTTCGTCAATACAACCTCGCATTGGGTCAAATGCTGTCTGACGTGTTTCATACCGATTGTTAAGCCGTTCTTGGCACACTGATTTTGACTGCGGATAACTCCGTTTACCTGATCAGGATATGGGGCTCACGGCGGGTGTGACCGGTCAACAGGGGATGCTTACTCCTCCTAGGCACCTGATCCCACCTCTGGTGTGTCCAGGGGTCCGTGTTTGCCCAACTATCTAATTTGTATTGCTTGTAGGAGTTATGAGATTGATCACTGTTCGTTATCTTCACCTTGCATAAGGTACATGTAGGTAATGCAGCGACACTAGCGGATGTTGCTGAATTCTAACTTTTCAATATGGAGTCTGCTCTAACCCCCCCCCCCACCACCACCACCACCAAACATGTCAAATCGCCAATGGTTTGGGTAATAAAATTGATTAGGAAGCTCAGCGGCGTTTGGGCGTAAATAAGCGGGGGCTTATATATATATAAGCACTAAAATGACCAACAACACGAACAACAGTGAATTGTCAAATTTTCGGGACAACCTTTCCTTTCCTCAGGACGATAAAATATTTACATAGAAAAGAAACCTAAATAGAAAAGGAAACTGAAACTAAAACTTATCAGCTTTTGTAGCTTAGTTACAGTTTTAGTTTCCTTTTCTATGTAAGAATTTTATCGTCCTGAGGAAAGGACAGGTTGATCTGAAATTTTGACAATTTTGTTGTTCGTGTCGTTGGTCATTATTAGTGCTTTTTATATCTTTTTTATTTGACCTCGTATCTACTATTATATCCGACACTTTGGATGTTGGGTGTTGTTGGATTATAGTGATATATATATATATATATATATATATATATATATATATATATATCATTTATACGGCGCCAATTTTGATGCACCAGATGCGCATTTCGACAAATGATGCCGCTTCAGTGATGCTCAAGCCGAAATTTTGGAAATTCGAAATAACAATAAACTTGTAATATGCTAAAACGAATGCTAGAGTGCCAAAAATAGGAGCCAATTTCATTCAAGGATAAGAGCTATGCATTAGAGAGACAATCCTCCATTTCGAAATGAATTTCTAAATTTTATCTCAGCAATTAAATATACATCCGTATTTTCAAGGTAGTAACGAAGAACTTAACTACTAAACCGCCTCTAAGGTGAGAACCTCGTAAGTTGTAAGAACTTGTGTTCAAACCTGCTGTAATAGAATAATTATGTTCAAACCAAACCCCTTTCGCGGCACTTATTTTAGCGCCATATTTTGTTGACCGATATACTTGAGGTGTTCCTGGAATTTTTTTAGGGTTTCTTAAAACTAAAGACAATGTGGATTTCATGGCTAGAAAAACACATCCATTTAATTCCTCGTTACTAGGCTAAATATATGTGTATATGTTGAACATATTTACAATCCTAAAAAGAAATAACCCCCAAATAACAAACACTAGATGAAACCCCGCGCAATGACATTGCATTGAGGTAGGACTTTTTAATGCGTGTTTGAATAGTTGTTCACATGTACTGAATGTAAGATATATTTAATTCAATTGAATTTAAAAACAATTTATGAATGATTGCATTGCACGTATTACTTCTGCCAGAGTTATTGATATCGATAAAACTGAATTATTAGGAAGTCACTTGGATCTCAAAATTAAATGTTTTTATGTAATATAAATTCTCTCTCTCTCTCTCTCTCTCTCTCTCTCTCTCTCTCTCTCTCTCTCTCTCTCTCTCTCTCTCTCTCTCTCTCTCTCTTGAGAATTAAATAATGGTTTTACGAATGCAATTGTAATCCGTCATGCCGAATAGTTGACCAAAGACAAAGTGAACGGTCGTTTATAATTTCAAAATTTGAAACTCGGTATTGCGAATGTGTTTATAATGTTAGGTTTTGTCCAGTGCGACAATTTAAGAATAAAATTGTGAATGCACGTCGTTTCTTCCCGTCAAACACAATGATCAATTAAAACGTAATGCACTACATGAATGACAAACAGAAAAACTGCTATATTGTAAACAGTAGCCTGATTCCATAAGGCTCACTATACCTTGAAATAGTGTCTCAAATCAGTATGAAATGATTTAATCATGAAAGATATGATGATATATCATAAGTATGTATGTCGAAAAAGGCAAAATTATGCAATTTTTGAATTAAAAAAACAACAACAAACAACATTTCCAAACTTCATTCCATCAGATATGAAATAAAGACTTTGTAGGATTTGAATTCGGGATCTGCAGTTCACCAGCCCGATGCTTTAACTACTGACCAAGGATGATAGATAATGAAATCGATTGATGCAAGTAATTTCACAAAACATTTAAACACCATCTCGTGACGTGACATGAGTATCGTGACGTAATGCTATAAAGAGTTGAAGGTTTAGCGAAAACAGAACGGGTGACATAGTCTTTTAAAAGCTTTAACTGGACTGATTCCCGATTTCCCCCAAATTTTTTTTTCTCTTTTAATTATCAAATAGTTTTTTTTTTAAATATGTATTGATAAAATAATGAAAATCATTTATACTGACAATTTTGAACAATTCGAATTCACCAATTTGCTCTCAACCTAGCTTTGAAGATCATCCGGACTTCAAAGGTTTTTTCATGCTGTTTCTGAGACTTTTAAATGCATATTTACATCACGTGATTTTAAATGACATTAAAAGTGCTGTGTAGGAAAATATTTTTATACTCCTTAGGGGTTCTACACTCACCTTTCAAGTATGAGATTATTCCCTGCTTTTTGACAGATTTTTCTGTGAAAATTCACGAGTAAATAAGACAATTGAAAATGTATCAAGTATAAGATCTAAATCGCCCGCCATGTTGTTGACGAAGTCTGGAAACATGTGACTTTCGTTGTCATCGGTGGGCGGGGCGTGGAAGCGTGAATTCATGTAATATTGGTACATTTTAGTTCACCTCCAAAAAGTTGATAAGAACCAGTGGAGTCACATTCACAACAACTTAAAGGGACTGGTTTACGATTTTTGAAAAAAATATTTTTCATATTTGATGTCAAACATTAAAACTATAACTGATTAAATGATGACAGTCAAAATTTTGAACTTCTGAACACAAGAATAAAAGCAATATTTTAGCCTTAAATCTGTGTTATGTAAACATGAGAAAGATATAATAAACTTAGATCGATATCCATTTCTTTTGAAAATTTCGTAAACATAACATACCGCAATCTTTGTTTACAAAACAAATAATAGACTCTCTAAAATGAGCTTCTGTAATGATGTATAACCATGATTTTTATGTGAAATCTTTTAAATACATTAGACAATAGATTTTGATCATTAAAAGTGACAAACAAAATTTTGGGCGAAATCGTGAATCAGTCCCTTTAAAGTTTACATCCAAGTTTGTTATTTCTTGTTCCGTGAGGATCCGAGTTAGAGTAGAGCCTCAGTACCCCTTTATTTGTCGTAAGAGGCGACTAAATGGGCGGTCCCTTGGATGAAACAACAAAAACCGAGGTCCCGTGTCAGAGCAGGTGTGGCACGGTAAAGATTCCTCCCTGCTCAAAGACCGTAAGCGACCAGTGTAGGTCTACCTTTGCAGCCCTTCACCGGCAACGGTGACGTCGCCATATCAGTGAATTTTTTTTTCGAGCGGGACGTTAAACAATATACAATCAATTAATCTTATTTCTGTAGATAAGTGAACTACACTCAAGAAAACTTCTAGCATGAAAGGTAAAGAATATCAAAACTCCTAAAAGCAATACAAAATAGAGAGTTGGGCAAACATTGGACTCCTGAATATTATACACTGTATATTAAACTTTGAATATTGCTGCGGTCCAATAATTCTTGCCATGCAATGCTCTCAGAATGCTTGTTTGATTTATGATTTTGAACTGTTGGAGCCAGTAGGAATTGGAAATCTTTGTTTTTATTTACTCAGAACAGAGAAGTAAAGTTAGAGGAGGACGAGGATCTGGAAGTTCCGATGACAATGGACCTCGCAGTGAGTATCAGTAAATTAGAGGATCTGGACGTGCCGATGACAATGGACCTCGCAGTGAGTATCAGTAAATTAGAGGATCTGGACGTGCCGATGACAATGGACCTCGCAGTGAGTATCAGTAAATTAGGGGATCTGGACGTGCCGATGACAATGGACCTCGCAGTGAGTATCAGTAAATTGGGGATCTGGACGTGTCGATGACAATGGACCTCGCAGTGAGTATCAGTAAATTGGGGGATCTGGACGTGCCGATGACAATGGATCTTGCAGTGAGTATCAGTAAATTAGAGGATCTGGACGTGCCGATGACAATGGATCTTGCAGTGAGTATCAGTAAATTAGAGGATCTGGACGTGTCGATGACAATGGACCTCGCAGTGAGTATTAGTGAATTAGGGGATCTAAACGTAAAGGTCAATGGTCAAACTTGACATAAGAAGAGACTGTCCGCTCTATATCTTGAAAATCCTTTGCTTGACAGACATCAAACTTGGTACACTGGTACATCTCTATAAGTAGATGACCCCTATGGATTTTGAGGTGATATGAACCAAGGCAAATTGGACATAAGAAAATAATTTCGCTTCATAGGTTGAGAACCCTTTGCTCTACAGACATCAAACTTGGTACACTGGTACATCTTTAGGAGTAGATAACCCCTATTAATTATCAGATCACATAGTGAAAAGTCAAGAGTCAAACAACTGGACATAGAAATATACTGTCTCCTCAATATTTTTGAGAACCCTTTGCGCGACAGACAATAGACTTGGTACATTGTAAGGAGTGGATGACCGCTATTGATTTTGAGGACAATGGTCAAACTGGACATAGAATGGTACTGTCCACCAAATATATTGAGAACCCTTTGCTTGACAGAAATCAAACTTGGTACAATGGTATATCTTTAAGAGTAGATGACCCCTATTGATTTCGAGGTCACATGGTCAAAGCTTAAGAGTCAAATCCCGTGGGGATCCGGGTTAGAATAGGTCCTCAGTACCCCCTTGCTTGTCGTAAGAGGCGACTAAATGGGGCGGTCCTTCGGATGATACCGCAAAAACATTAGGTGTGGCACGATAAAGATCCCTCCCTGCTCAATGGGCATAAACGCCGAGCATAGGCCTACATTTTGCAGCCCTCCACCGGCAGTAGTGACGTCTCCATATGAGTGACATATTCTCGAGAGGGACGTAAACAATATTCAAACAATCAATCAAGGGTCAAATTGGAAATAGTAATATATTATCGTCTGTATTTTAAGAATTATTTGCTTGATTTGACACCAAACTTGGTACACTGGTACAGCATAAAGTGTGGATGACCCCTATTGATTTTTAAGTCACATGGTCAATCCACTTTGGACATACATTGTAGGAAGATACTGTCTGTTCAATATCTTGAATTGGTTTGACACTACTAATAATTAAATGATGCATGTGTATAACCCTTTTCAATTTTGTACCATGGGGGCATAGATGTTTTACAAACATTTCCTGTTTATATTGCAATCGATAAACAAGCCAAAAAGATAACGACTATGCTTTAAAAAAATTGCGATAAGACAACGTAATTCTTTTTATTTCCCAAGGTAACAGGTCAATTCCACCGCTTATGCAGAGATCTCATGCTGCTTATCTGCACAACCATACATCTGGTGGTTTACCTGTGCAGAGATATCATGCTGCTCATCTACACAACCAAACATCTGGTGGATTACTTTCTCTACCCGGAGGGCCAGTGATGAATTACCCACATCAGTCTCTATATCCCGGAACGTTTCATAACCCGCATCCATATTGGAATCCATATGTTCCACCGGTGGCTTCTTATAACCAGTACCATCCAAATCCGTCACAGATAACACCGGATTTACAGCATAGATTGGAGTCTCCCTCCGTGTGTAGTTACCCACCTCCAAGATTGGAGTCTCCCTCCATGTATAGTTACCAGTCTCTTCCCCAGACCGCAAGGTCAACCCCTGGTAACTATTTTTTTCCAATTCACATTATTTTGTTATAAAAAGTGATATATTCTAAACTATTTCCATATCTACAGTATATATATCACAAGTCCAACTGCCGTTTCAAAATTTAAACATATTTAATACCCAATTAAACGGGACGTGTTTAAAAACAGTTATGAAATTTATCTCTTTATCTTTACCTTTCAAGAATGAAAACCTATACTGGTTCCCTAAACTTCGCTAAAACAAAATTACACAACTGGATCCAGTAAATGTTTTATCAAGCCCCTACTGCTGCTCCTCACGGAAATATTAACAATTGTGAAGGAGAAACTTAACACATGTGCCAAAAATATGCAGGAAGTGGGGTTAATCAAACGTGGATTCTATAAATAAATTAAAACATTTAGAAATTTGAATTCAAATCTCTTTTTCTAAATCAACAACTTCAAAACATATGACTTGTCAACACTTTACACGGCCATTCCTCATGATCAATTAAAAACTAGATTCTTTGGCATCATAGACATTTACGTCTTCAAGAAAAATACAAAACGGAAATATCCATATCTAGTGATTAGTCATTAAAAAAAACTTTGTTAAACACAACTCTCATTCTATGCACAAGTACTCTGAAACTGAAATAAAACATATGCTGGAGTTCCTCATTAACAATATCTTCGAAGCCTTGGTTGATAATGTCGTCGAACAGTGTGTTGGAATTCCATGGGCACGAATTGTGCTCCTCTGTTAGCTGGCTTATTTTTTTTTTATTCTTATGAGGCAGAATTTATTGCAAAGTTTCTACTGGAGAAGAAAAATTCTTGCTGTGGCCTTCAACTCAACATTTAGATATATCGATGACGTGTTATCTGTTAATGACAATTATTTTCATTCATTTGTCGATTCAATATATCTCAGTGAACTCGAAGTCAAAGACACCACAGTGTCTTTCACACTTGCTTCGTACTTGGGTATTTTAACGAACAGCTCAACATTATGACAAACGGAATGAAATCAGCTTCTCTGTCATCAACTTCCCTTATCTATGTACAGAGTAGCAATATTCCATTCTCATCTTCATACATGCAAAAATGTTGTGGAGTTCTACAGATTTCGATTTATAATCGTTAAAATCATATTGCATTGCGTGTTGAATTTCTTATCAGTCACCCGCATTTTTAATTTAAAATAAATAATTTATTTCTAAGATTTCATTATGTCTGCAGCACTTTTCAGATAGCTAGGCATTTATTTGGTTCACGTTAGATACCCATTATGATGAATTGAAGATAATCATGTCCTTGTAATAAATCGATTTGTAAGACCCACCTATCTGCCCCCTTATCTATAAATAAAGCATTAATGCTTTCCTAAGGGAAAATAAAAAAAAAATAGTGAATTTATAAGGTAGGCATTCTTCTCAAATTAACAGTTTTTTAAATATCTGCAAACTTTTTTGTTTCATTTAATTGAAATATATATTTTCATTAAAAAAATGCAGTTGATCCGCCACTTACTGCAAATGAAATGCGTCAGACTATCATGATGACAAGAGCATCGCGATATATTTTCTCTCAAGGTGTCAGATTACATGGTATTTTTAGAAGGGTTGTGATTCTTTGTTATATTTGTGTGGTGTCATAATACATATTGCTGTAGAGATTAGACCACGCACCCTTACTGGAACCTTAACTGTGCTGCGAGGGCTCAAGGCGGATGTGACTGGTCCACAGGGATGCTTACTCTTTTAGATACCTGATTCCACCTTTGCCATACTCAGGGATCCGTGTTTGTCCAACTCTTTATTTTGTATTCTTTATAGGGGTTATGAGATCGGTCACTGTTCATCATCTTCAGCTTTGCATTAAGCCATTTCAACCTATTATACTTAGGTTTTTTTACTTTTAAAACTAGGAAACGCTACTTTATCAGAGAGAGAGCCTGTGGAATTTTTATTGGAGCTACGACCAACAACATCCTTCAACACAGAAAAGACAGCTTCAGCATTAATTTGCTTTACTGTTGCGGTAGATGGGATGAAATTTGAGGGATATGGCAAGACAAAGACAGAAGCTCAACATGAAGCAGCAACTGCAGCTCTTAAAGCCGTATTCAATATTGTTTGTACTAAAGGTACTGTAGAAATATTTTAAGAATTTTATATTGCTGCCTCGCCTGTTTGTATGTCTTTTACAATTGCTCTATTGGTGTTTTTTCTACAAAATAGGACTGGAAACGACTGAGGCCGAATCAGACAATGAGAGTATTGGTAGTGAAATATCCCTTGTGGGGGAGAGTGCAAATCAAAAGCAGAAGGAAGTATCAAAAAGAGATTAAATTCTTAATGATGTTCGAGATCAGCTGGAAAAAGATGTGTTCTCTTTTCTTGTAAAAGAATGTGGTGGATGCACCAGTTTGAAAAGATTTAAAGAGATGTACAATTCTCTATCTGAGGACTTTGATGAGTGGTTATTGAAGACAAAGAAAATACTGGCTGTGTATAAGAAAGAAGGAAAACCTACGTATATTGCACCTTTCTTAAGAGATGCAGAAACTTGTCTTCAAGAATTAGGCCTTGGAAATAGAAAAAGATGTCAACGGAGAAATTGCAATTATTTTCATGTTTGCACGTGGAACCTCAATGGTATGTGCAAACGTGGTGACAAATGTACGTATGGACATACATTCACTTCCGGTAACAACAAAGAAATTAAATGCAAACTGGGACTGAATCGATTTCGGGATAAAGAAATTCGCACAATATTAAAATGCAGATATCCTCAAGTGTGCCCAGCATCCCACTGTGAAGCGAACACTCCCGAGGAGTGTCCATTTCTTCATGTCTGTTACAACTATATTCGAGATAAATGTCAAAATTCATCTTGCAGCAAAGGTCATACTTTAGATGATCCTCACAACAAATGGGTTTTATCTGTTTATGGAATGTCGCGATGGCCTAGACAACAACTTGCTCGCTTAAAAGCTGTGGTTACCATTCACCGTGGACCAAAGAGAAACACAAATGAAGAAGATACATCATTGGAAGTTGATAATCACGAAAAAGCTTCAGATTCCCTCAGCTCGTCAGAAAATTATTTAGCAGAAGCAGGTGATAATCCTATTGATGAGAGGGTGAAAAATTATGAAATAGAGCAAAATAAAGGAGAAAGCAAAGATGAAAGATCGGAGGAAGTATACAAGACCAAGCTTGAAAGACGAAATCAATGGGATAAGCCAGTTGAAGACACTGAATTCATAGCTGCTGTTACAACTAAAAATAATCCAAAGAAAAAACGTAAGATAATTTTTGTTAGTGAAAACGAATATTTATCTTTGTAATTTTTGTTTAAAGGAAAGGGACATCTCTATTTTTTGCAGCCCCGTCGACGTCACAAAGTCGGGGAATGAAAGATATACCAGAAATTTGTTTGGCGTTGAACAAATTCAGTGGACCATGTCCTGAAAAGTGTAGCAGGTATCATACGGAACTCCTTTATCAGTGACAGATAAAGATATACGGAGAATGGGTCTGTTTTACAAGCAATGAAAACCAGAAAATAGAAAAGCAATATTGCCAACTATCTGATACAGTCGAAAGCGAGGTAAGTTGACAAGCTTATGCATCTATTTAAGGAATATCTACTACATCATCAGTTGTTTCATCTTTCAAATTAATTGTTAGCTTTTTGCATTGGAATCGATTTTACAACTTACAAATGTCGATAGAACCAACACCATGTTTGCATTTAATATTTCAGACAAAGCATGATGGTAGAGATTACAAGATTCGACTTAATTTTCCAGATAATTATGGACTTTTTATCGAAATTGACGGCGAGCCTTTTAGTGGTCCTGACCACCACATCATCAGACGTCTTTCCACAAAGTCATTTGCTGATAGTTTGGAAATAGCTTCTTCCGGTTCTTTTCACACGCAGTGGAGGTGGTACTATAAAGACAAAGCGGATGTCTGGATTCCATATGAAGGGGTATTTTTTCATAATGTCAAATCAATCCAATAAGGACTAAACTTATTACATAAAAAGGTGGAGAGAATACGATACATGAATCAGAATACAATTAAGATGAAGGATTAGCAACAACATGTCAAACGCTGCAATGTGTGATTTTTTTTCATTTGTTTCGTATACTTTTTCATTTGTATTATTAAAAATCACCGATCACTGTTCGTTATCTTCACCTTGTATTGGATACATGCAAGGTGAAGATAACGAACAGTGATCAATCTCATAACTCCTACAAGCAATACAAAATAGATAGTTGGGCAAACACGGACCCCTGGACACACCAGAGGCGGGATCAGGCGCCTAGGAGGAGTAAGCATCCCCTGTTGACCGGTCACACCCGCCGTGAGCCCCATATCCTGATCAGGTAAACGGAGTTATCCGCAGTCAAAATCAGTGTGCCAAGAACGGCTTAACAATCGGTATGTATGTATAATTTTCATTTTTATCGTATGCAAAGATGAAGATAACAAACAGTGACCCATCTCATAATTCTTTATTTGTATTCAATTGTTTTTCCCATTTTCATTCTATGTATTTTGTTTGTGTTGTATAATTTTTCATTTCAATCGTATATTTTCCATTTATGTTGAACAGCTTTTCATTTTTATTGAATAATGTTTTTGTATATAGATTCAAATGAAAAATCATACAAATGATTAGGCAATCACAACGGAAAAGTTCAAATATTGCAAATTTTGACAAGCCATAATTAGTCATGTCTGCCTTTATCATTAATGAAATGTTTTTACGAAACCTAATTGCTACAAAACATTAAAAGTTACATGCAGTCTTAAATACGCAATATTTCATCCCATATGTCATTTCTGCATGGCATGGACAGGGAATGCTCACTCCTCCTAGGCACCCGATCCCACCTCTGGTGTGTCCAGGGGTCCGTGTTTGCCCAACTATCTATTTTGTATTGGTTAAAGGAGTATGAGATTGATCTCTGTTCGTTATCTTCGCCTTTCATCACTAGTATTGAGGATGGCATATACTGATATCTTTTTACCAAGTATGAGACAAATTCTTCAACAAATATTTTTTCCATGGCTCTGTTCTGCCGATTTTTAAAAGTTCAGTTAGCGAGACATAGCATAAAAAAATCAATTATAGAAGAATTCTTGTAATTAGGTAGGAGTATAAGATATCAAAGTTGACATAAAAAGAAGTGGGGTTCCGCATACACTACGTATTCTTTGATAATGAAGTCGAACAGTCTACTGGAATTCCCATGGGCACAAATTGTACTCCTTTGCTAGCTGACCTATCATTATATTCTTTTGAGGCAGAATTCATTCAAAAGATTCTATTTGAAAAGAAATAACTTGCTGTGCCTTTATTTCAACATTTATATCTATCGACGATATTTTACCTATTGACAATGTTGATTTCCATTCCATACGTTGATTCGATGTATCTTAGTGATCTCGAAATAAAGAATATTACAGTCTTCCATATCTGCTTCACATTTGGATATTTCATTCAACATACAAGTTTCAACACTCGTTTGAAGTCAATATTTCGGAGAGTCATAAGGTCGTTATGATGATCTTATTTGCAAATAGAAAATGTCGTTATGTCGAATGCTGTCTAACGTGTTTCATACCATGATTAGGTTGTTCTGTGGATACTAATGTTGACTACGGTTCACAGAAACAGGTGCTGACAAGCAAAGGTTATTTCAACAATAAGCTTCATACACCAGAAATAAAGAAAAGAGAAAATAAGGAAATGAAGAAATATAGACATTTGAGATAAGCCATCAATAAAATTCAAATGTGATGGCTGATCTCCATGATGGTGTTCTGTATGACTTGCTGTTCGATGATGTTTGTTAGTAACAGAAGAAATCAAAAAAGATATTTGAAACATTATACATATTAATCTGTTAAACACATGTTACTTTGTAGGATGATTTTCAGTCCACTTTGGAGTTAAAATATCTGAAAGGACAGAAGACGTATGTATTTACCAGACTGAATCATGAACTAAAGTATCGACTAAGTTTTTCTGAGATGCAGGAAACCAACTTAAATACACAAGCAGCTCAAGCCATCTGTAGACGTCCATTGTTTATTTCATTCCCCGATGTGCGTGCCAAGAATTAGTAAGTTTTCCTTTATTTCACATGTTAGCAATATCATATTATTTGCCTTCTTTAAACTAGGCGCTACCCGTGATTGTGGACCATTCATTTCTTGGCTAATTGTGAGAGTATTTATTTCTATTTTATCTAACGTGTTTGTCCAACTATCTATTTTGTATTGCTTATACAAGTTATGATATGCATCATTGTTCGTTATCTTCGCCTTCATGGTACATAAGAATACTTACTGCTACATTCAATCTGAATTTAGTACTACTAATTGCAGTTTGAAATCTGTGAGGGTTACCGTTCTTCATCCAGTACCTCCTGGTTGGTGTCTATGGGATCTCGCTCATGATTTCGAACAAGTGGAACTGGAACAAATTACAGAAGAGTTTAAGAAGATTGAGAAAGCTTTTTCACATCGATGAACTACAAATTCTTCAGAATAGAGAACATATATCGTGTACAGAACAAAACTCTTTGGAATGAGTATGAAAAGTTAGTTTTCTCATTTCTGATTTTGTTCAAAAAGGTTGCGGTACATGTAGCTCAGTGTTAGACCGTTCGCTTCGTAATTGGGAGTTCGAGTCTCGCTCGTACCATGGCCGTGTCAAACTTAAGACATTAAAATGGGTAATGATTGCTATTTCGCCAAACACTCGGCATTTAGAAATGAGAATCATGGGTCTTTCGAATATGACCTTACAAGCGGAGGTCCCTTGTCGCAGCAGGAGTTGGCACAATAAAGAACATAACACAAGGCTACGATATGTCTAAATTTGTGGTACTTCACCTACAGCTAGCTGGTGACGTCTGAATATGAATGAAAAAATCATCTATCAATCAACGAATCATTTTGTCCAGTGTATGTATGTATGCGTGTGTATTTACGTAAGTATGTGTGTTTAAAGCTTATATAAAGTACTGTTATATAAGTATACGTGAAACACGTTTCGGTGGGAATATAGTATTTTGCTAATTAATCGGTGTGTTTGTGTACCTATTCTTTCCGATATTATCCAACACTACCTCACATAAGGAATCTGAATTCTTACATGTAGATTTCCAAATTCCCAAATTGAATGAGTATTTTACGTTTTATGCTTGAAGCGCAAAAGCACGAGAGGAGATAAAACCCGCGAGGTCCCTGTCACACAGTAAACGGTCTATTCACTGAGACACTATAATAAAATCAAATTCGCTGATAATCTAACAAAATAGAATTGCATTTCACTGGTTACCTGATTACATGGTCAAACTTGAACAGAATGAACCTGAAAAAAACAACAACAGAGAAACCAGGACTCTTGAAACAGCTTTTTCCTATCCTTATAAATCAGTAACATGTATTTGGGTTTTTAAAGAAAATATTCTAACATGTTGTATCCCATATATAGGAGAAAAGAATTCATGGAATTTGACATGAAGAAGATAGAATCAAGAATCGAAGGAAGACATTTGTTCCACGGGACAGGCTCCATGGATGAATGTGATGGAATATGTACCAGCAACTTCGATCTTCAATCAAGTGGTAAAAATGCTACTGCGTATGGAAAAGGGTTATAATTCAATGTGAGTGCCAAACACAGCCATAGTTACACGATGGGGCCACGCCGGGTTATGTTTCAGGCCAAAGTGTTGGTGGGTCGTTACACGAAAGGTGAGGAAAGTGTGACCTCTCCTCCCACCATCCCAAATGAGGATCACAGGCGATATGACTCGTGTGTAGATAACGTACAGAATCCAAGCATATTTGTCGTGTTTGATAGAAATCAAAGTTACCCGGCATATTTGATTGTCTACAAAGAGAAATTGGGATCTTCGAAACCTTTCTCGGAAACCTCCTTTTGTACATTAACATAAATTTTACTTGTTTCATGTTTTAAGAAGATTTGGAAGCGTAATGATCAGAAGAATAACAATACTGGATATAGTGCAATAATTCATTGTTTTAAGTAATAGTACGCTAGCTTTACTTTATTATCTTGGCGCTCGTGAAAGTAAATCAAGATATGAAAGTCAGGAATGTCTGAAATTAAAGTGTCGAATATCGTAAAAACCTTGACATTAGCACTTCTCATCACATGCTATGATATTCCCTTGTATTCCGTGTGTTACATATACCTGTGTTAAAGGCACTATCATGGATTGATATTTTGCATAAATCACACTTTTGTATACAAGTATTTTCTGTACAGCTTCACACAATTAATTCGAACCACAAGGCATTGATATGTGTATGGGATTATTTTATCAAAAAACTTTAAAACAACTGTACTCCCACACATCCCTTCCCCAAATACAGAGAGGAAAGAGAAATATATCTACAGTCCCGGAAACGTTCTTCTTTCCCACTTGAACGGTGAGCGAACAGTGAACGCACGGTGATCGAACGGTGAACGCAAAATGATCTATTGGCTCGGAATGTTTCGGATTTTCCCCTGGGATTTTACTTATTTCATAATCAAGTAATAAAATACATGTACATGTCTATTTCATCAATTAATAAAAAATGAATTAAACCGGAATCGTGATGCAGCATAATTAACAGTTCTGGAGATTTTTAATGTAATATATTTTTGTACAAGTACCGAGTATACATATATATATTTCATGAAATTATCGCAAATTGTACATTAATACACGCAACAGTCATACACAGACAAAAGTAAATTTCGGAAGTATATTGTGTATACCATTACATGCACAGATACATTTAATGCATGGGTATATTCTACATGCGTCGTAACATCCAGGATTTACAGGTGTTCATGTATGGCTTCAAACTTTACAAGCTCGATCGTTTGGGATACCTGTAATTAACAAACACCCCCGAAAGGAGTCAAGATAGATGCAGTAAACAAACAATACGGACAGTATACCCTGTGTCAACACCTCAACACTTCTAACAGTATTAAATATTCCTACTTACATTTTGTGTCGTTCATTTGTCGCAGCTACATCGACCCGAGGAAATAATCCTAGAATTTATGCAAGTACAAAACTTACTATTTTTATTATTAATGTGACCATAGATTGCATTTAGATCGAGCAATATTTGTATAATGTTTAAAGGCTAATGCAGAAACGTACCAGATAAACTATTACATCTTTGCATTAAGGACAAATGTTACAAAAGTTTCAAATTTGGCAAGAGTAGTAAATATCAGTTTATTGACAATGTCTTTCATAAATATAGGGGAAAATAGCTATATCAATTTGACATTCTGACACGTACATACGGTACAATGTACATTATGTAGCATCGGTTGTTTGTTTTTATTTTTCAAAGTAGGGGGAGGGGTGACTTGTTTAATACTCGTGTCAAGCAATGCAAAATAATTATAATAATTTGTGCTTCTGCCCAAACTTGTAAATGCTAAATCGTCAACACAGGGGAAAAGGTTTTCATTACCTGAAACTGCCTTATTTTTTGTACTTGGGTTAAATTCATAACGACAAACTCTTATATTCGTCTCTCATTAAGAATTTTTTGAATAAAAGTTCAAATGAGCCTTTCGGCATTCACAGTGAATAATCCTGACATTTTGTACTTCAAAATTAAATTTCTGATATAGTAAGAAAGTCTTCTTCCACTTTTACGCACACGTTCAATTTTCATTTTTGCCTTGCTATCAAGATTGGTCATTTCATTTTGGTGTTCCGAATGACAATGAAAAGATTGAACGATGAACGAACGGTGAGCGCACGCTGAACGCTTTGTGAACGGTGAACAAACGGT
The DNA here is from genome assembly GCF_947568905.1 of Ostrea edulis. NCBI lineage: Eukaryota > Metazoa > Mollusca > Bivalvia > Ostreida > Ostreidae > Ostrea > Ostrea edulis. The sequence goes on from NC_079164.1 coordinate 5,047,648, forward strand.
GAGCGCACGGTGAACGCAAAACTGTGAACGGAGAGCGCACACAGAACGCACGCTGAACGTACGGTGAACGCACGCTGAACGAGCTGTGAACGCACGCTGAGCGAACAGTGAACGAACGGTGAGCGAACGGGAAAATGGTAAAATAGAACGTTTCGGGGACTGTATACCTTATCAGGAAAAATAAGCTACAATTTCAATACAAAGAGTATATCGTTTATAACGATTTAGAATTAACTTTAGTGTCTTTCTAGTGTTGTGCGCACTGATTTTGATTACGAATAACTCCGGGTTTTTTTTTATCTTTTATACGGCTGATATGAACAGAAAATTCGTTTATAAAAAAACCCAGCCAGGATGATAGTAACGAAAGTTTTTACGTTACTATCATCATTCATTTCCGTTACTATCATCTTCGCTGTTTTTTCAACGACAAATTTTCTGTTCATATGAGCCGTATAAAAGATAAAATAACACCTGATCGTAATTGTTGCTAGTGTATGATATTTCTTAACTACATATCATTCGCAAATAATCAATACAAATAGATATAATAAGTAAACGTGGTCTTTCCGGAATTTCCTTCCGCCATCTTGGGATGATAGTAACGATCGTTACTATCATCAGTTTAATACCAGTGATGTTGTGATATTAAGCATAAACACTCGTATCTGGTGGCTATTTTACAAATCAATCGTAAACTTAGTCGTAAATCTGAACGTAGCACATGCGACCTTTTTGCATACAGGTACGACTTGGGATTTACGAACAATATTGATCATAACTCTACGAGTGGTCTACGACTCTCGTAAGTGTTCCTACTTGCACGTAAATGAGCAATATGACCACCATACTGACCCTACTTCACACCATTTGTGGTAGTATTTACCTGACTGAGTTTATTGAAAACGATCACAATGACTTGCATGAAAATATTGTGTATCGGAGCCCAGATTTAAAATTAATCACAGTTATCCTTCTTTGCTACGCACAGCAATATAAGGCAATAACTTCATCGCTTCACTCTATTATTCCACTATCACTAATTCCTACTGTAAGGGGTACAGTCAATAAGTATGTCGAACGTCGCATGTAAAGATACCGAAAACGGGGGTGGGGATTGTAGCCATATTTGCCTGCGTCACCGTTAGTGAACATGTATACATGTAAGTAGTATAACGCCTCCCGATAGGGAGGTCAACTGAGTGCACTTTTTATGCAAATGAGGTCAAGCAAGGGCGTTTTTGATTGGTCAAGCGGTGTCGGGGTCAACGGATTGGTTCAATATCTAGGACGGGGTCAACCCCAGCAGGGGTTGTAGGCCGGGTGTCGGGTGAATAGGCTGGCCTATGGCCGCTGGTCTAATTTTAGCATGCGGTACTTTCGCTTTGAGTTCCTGGAATGAGTTCCTGCTATTTTTCAAAAAATCGGTATAAAATCCAGTGAAATCCTGTGTATTAAATCCTGTGTATTAAATCTAAAAGAATAACACAAGGTTTTAAGTTGACATGTTTATTAAAGAACAATAGTACAATCCCCAGAGCTGGCACGGTCCCTAGTTTTACCCAGCGCTGTCTACAGGTAATATATATAAAGCGGCGCGCGGTGCATTGGGTGTCACTTTCGACATCATGTCAGACAAGTTACCTACTGGACTTCCACGGAGTTATATTGAACAGCGATTGAGATTTTTGAATGATCAGCTGAACAGACAACGGCAGCGTGAATTACAACTCCGCAGAGAGAATCAACGGCGACTACAGTATTTACAGCGGGGAGGGGGGAAAAAGAAACTCATTTCGGATTATTACAAAATTCAACTGGAACGAGGACGTCAATCACGGAAATTTAAAGTCAAGGAAAATGTCTACAATGTTGCCTTCAAACCTATTCCAGAGAAAGAAAATACAGCCTTCATTCGTCGGCTCTTCCGGGATATGTTAAAAAATGTGAAACAGGAAATGCAGTGCAATCCCAATGATTATCTACGTTTAAATATTCGGCACCCGTCTCTGGATTCAGCTATTTGGTACGAATTTACGCAGTCCAATCAGCTCAACGAGGACAAAATTCTGAACAAAATAGAATCCGTCCAGCAATCTAAAAAGGAATTCCTAATCACCGACGGGGCAGTGCAGATGGATTTTTTCCATGTCAAATATCCACAAGGCAGCGGGTGCACTAAGAAAAAACATCTACACGTGGATAAGGAGAAATTCAAAAACTCCAAGAGAGCGATCGTTCGCATTCAAAATCCTGAGGATTCTCTCTGCTTGTCCCGGGCTATTGTGGTAGCACGTCTACACAGCCAGAAATCAAACGACCCGGCATGGGAAACGAAATGGTTACGCATGAGAAAAGGGGATTTCAAAACTCTCGACCAGAAACGAGAAGCGATAGCCTTGATGGAACAAGCTGGGTGTGTTATGAACCAGCCGTGTGGGCCACGTGAATGGGAGCAATTACAGCACGCGCTCGCCCCACAGTATCGATTGAAAATATTTCAATTCAAAACGAATACAACTCGTTTACGACTGGAACCTATTTACAAAGGACCGGGGCACGGGACTTGTTTGAATATCCTGCTGGATAACGAGCATTACGATGCCATTGTGTCTATGCCTGGAGTGACGGAAAACAAATACTATTGCGATTATTGCGATGTTGGCTACAGTCACATTGAAGATCATCGGACCGTCTGTCCTCATCGATGCTCATTTTGTTTAGCCGATACCCCCTGTACCCCGGACGGGACTCAGACGAATTGCCCTCATTGTAAGGGATTTTTCAGAAATGCAGCTTGTTACCAGAACCATTTAAAACCCTACTGCAGTAATACAACGACCACGGTCTGCAGTTTAATGGGGCGCTGTAACCAGTGTCAGAAATGGATGTCCAAGCAATTATTAAAACGCCACGCGTGTGGGGGAAAAACCGAATGCCGCATCTGTCACAAAGTCGTCACCATGCCTCATCACTGCTTTGTACAGACGAAACCCAAACCTAAGAAAGAAAAAGAAGAAGAGGAGTTGAAAATATACATTTATTACGATTTCGAATGCAGTCAGGAAAACGGTATTCACATCCCCAATTTATGCGTGGCAGAACGTGTGTGTCAACATTGCGACAGTGTGGATATCGACAAGCCCTGTTCTCATTGTGAAGGATTCGGATCACAACGCCGCTTCCTATTTCAAGGACCCGACACGTTAAAACAGTTTATGGAATGGCTCTTACAGAGCGAGACCGATGAGCAAGGCCATGTGGAACTCAAACACGATGAAGCCACCATCATTGCCCACAATTTCAAAGGATACGATGGGCAGTTTATTTTGAATTACCTGGTTCACACGGCGTGTATCAAACCCACCGTCATCCTGAACGGCAGTAAAATCTTATCCATGCAAGTCTTGGGGTTGAGATTCATCGATTCTTACAACTTTCTACCCTTTGCTCTTGCCAAGATGCCCTCTGCTTTCGGATTAACGGAATTGAAAAAAGGATATTTCCCGCACTTTTTCAACACGACAGAGAACCAGCAGTATGTGGGTCCTTACCCGGCCGATCATTTCTACAATCCTGACGATATGTCCACCGCCAATCGTGAAGCCTTCTATACTTGGTACCATCAACAAGAGGGCAAAGTCTTTGATTTCCAGAAAGAATTCTTAGCTTACTGCATCTCGGACGTGGATATTTTACGCCGGTGTTGTGCCCATTTCAAGTCCACCCTGTTTGATCTGGTGGAAGTAGACCCCTTTCAAGAATCCATCACGTTTGCCAGCACGGCTAATTTAGCCTACCGACGAGGATTCATGGTTGAAAATACCATCGCCATCATTCCCAATATGGGCTACCGGCCAGCACGACGATATTCAGCTAAAGCTTGTCGATGGCTCGCCTGGCTAGAACATCAACATCACTGCATACGACATGCTAGAAATGGGGGCGAAGTCACGCTTGGACCCTATACAGTAGATGGGTATGATGAGGAATCTCGTATCGTGTACGAATTCTATGGCTGTTACTGGCACGGCTGTCCCACCTGTTTCCCGAATCTGTTGACTGACATGCATCCTCATCGTGTTCAGCATACGTATCAAGACCTCTACCTGGACACCTTAAAACGAGCCAGTGCTTTAGAAGACCAAGACTATACAGTCGTGAGCATATGGGAACACGAGTTTGATCGTCAGACCCAGACCAATCCCGACTTACAGGAATTTTTACAAGGAGTCGATATACAAGATCCTTTGAATCCCCGTGACGCTTTGTACGGAGGCCGGACCAATGCTACACGACTGTATTGTGAGGAGGGTGACATGCGATACGTGGATGTCTGTTCCCTGTACCCGTACGTGTTGAAATACAAGCCATTTCCCGTCCAACATCCCCAAGTCATCACCAGCCATTTCACCGATGTCAGAGACTATTTCGGGCTCATTCGTTGTCGTGTCCTCCCACCCCGAGAGCTGTATCACCCCGTATTACCTTACAAGACCGGGGGTAAATTACTCTTTCCCTTATGCCGCACCTGTGCGGAACAGCGCAACTTAGGACCCGACGAGCGGTGCCAGCACACCGATTCTGAACGCAGTCTCACTGGCACCTGGGTGACCACCGAACTTCACAAAGCATTAGATCTAGGCTATCGTCTCGACCGCATTTACGAAGTTTGGCATTTTGAGAAAACCAGTGACCACTTATTTCGAGCGTATATCAACACCTTTTTGAAAATTAAACAAGAAGCTTCCGGATTCCCCGAGGATTGTCAAACAGCCCAACAGCAGCAACATTACATTGAGGAAATTCAGCAACGAGAAGGCATTGCCATGAACCCGGCAGACATCCAGAAAAATCCTGTCCGAAGAACCATTGCCAAACTCTTTTTAAATTGCTTGTGGGGAAAATTTGCTCAACGATTACAATTACCCAAATCCCTGTATCTCACGGAAGAAGAAGAATTACAACAGAAATTACAAGATGCCACTTTAGAAGTCAAAGGCATCGGACTCTTAGAAAATCGTGAACGCCCCGAATGTGATATGATGCTGATCAATTATCAGGAGAAAGAAGAATTTTTAGAAGACTGCCCCTTTGGAAACGTGGTGCTGGCGTGTTTTACAACAGCTCATGCTCGTTTACATTTGTACGAGACGTTACAGCCTTTGGGAGAGCGTGTCTTATACTTTGACACGGATAGTATCATCTATTAGCACGACGAGACCCAGTTCAATCCGACCATTATCAACAGTTTAGGCGGCTGGACCGATGAATTGGGTGGAGATCGTATCATCAAGTACATGTCGGGCGGGTCCAAAAATTATGCATACGAGACCCAGGGGGGAAAATCTGTCTGCAAAGTCAAAGGATTGACACTCAATTATCGTGCCTCTAGAGTCGTGTCTCTCGATACGTTGGAAAAAATGTTAAAAGGAGAAGAAGAAGAAGTCCATGTCCGCTATCCGCACTTTATTCAACGAACCCGCCAACATGATGTGCGAACCATTCCTCTGGTGAAGAAATACCGCATGGTGTATGATAAACGTCAACGTATTCATAACTATGACACGCTGCCTTACGGGTATTAAAAAGGAAACGCGTCTTGAGAAAAACATCAGTCTGCAAAATGAGTAAATACGGATCACTACAGAATCCTTCAGTGCCTTCCTATGGTGAATTATCGTCTCGTCTAGCGTCATTTCATACAGCCCCCGATATTCTGTTGAACTTATTACCTAACATTGCAGAAGCCGGATTCTTTTACAAAGGAATGGATGATCATGTGCGTTGTTTTCATTGCACATTATCTCTCAAACATTGGGAACCCGGGGACGATCCTTGGATAGAACATGCCTATTGGAGCCCTCATTGTGCTTACGTGTTGTGCAATAAAAGTGTCAAATGGGTACGACAAGCCTTCAATGCCTATGCCCGCGCTAAAGACAGTGATTGCGATTGGGGAGACTTACCCTTAGACGCGGCAGGGAATCCAATGTGTACCCAGAAATGTCACATTTGTTTAGAACGAGACTTGAGAATTGCTTTTTTACCTTGTGGTCATTTATGTACTTGTGCTATGTGTGCTTCAGGACTTAGAACATGTCCTATTTGTAGAGATGCTTTTGTAGAAACGGTTCGTATTTTTACTTGTTAATAAATATGTATGATCCCATGAACTTGTGTCATTTATCAAGATGTATACCTACGAGACACTTGAGCCTTTTCAGTTGAAACATGAATTTACCATGGTGGTGGCTGGACCCTCTAAATCGGGTAAAACAGAATTTGTGAAGCAACTGGTACAAAATACGCAGTGGATTGCACCGCCTCCCGAAAAGATAGTATGGTGTTATCGCGAATGGCAGTCCGCGTACGAATCCTTACAGGACAAGGTCACTTTTATCCGCAATATACCTCAAGACGATGAGCAGATAGTGGCGGATCTCAGTACGCGTCATCTACTCATTTTTGATGATATGATGGGAGGTAAAGCCATCGAATCGATTGTCGACTGGTTTACGCGCAAAGCGCATCATCGAAATACCAGTGTCATTTATATCACACAAAATCTGTTTGATCGAGCAGTACAACATCGTACCATCAGTCTGAATGCTCACTATCTTGTGCTGTTTAAAAATCCTCGAGATAAATCTCAGATTGGGGTGTTAAGTCGGCAATTACAAATGCCGCATTTACTTCCAGCCTATGAGGACGCCACCCGTGTACCTCACGGGTATTTACTAGTGGACTTGAGTCCTCAGACGTCGGACGATTTAAGATTAAGAAGTCAACTCTTTACCAACTTGGCTGTGCACATGCCCCCGAGAGTATAAATAATGTCACATCATGGGCAGGTGTATCATTCGAAAGACAGTCTTCACCATGGGTAGACCTTCCGCGAAGAGTAAATTAGTCAAAACGTTACGCCGTTTACAACGGGAACGGGATCCCGTTCAACGGAGCCATCTCATTGAATTAGGACGTAGAGCCTTACTCAACTGGTTTGCGATGGGCGCTCGAAATTTATTACGAGGCGTCTTACCAGGCAATAAAATCACTCAGCGGTTCATTCAATCCCATCGCCAAGACTTGAGTGTCATTGCCGATAAGAAGTCCAATGAAGAAGAGCGTAAAAAAGCCATTTTGAAACGAGGAGGCGCCGGATTCTTAGGAGGGACCATTATCCGTCATTTATTCAAATGGGAAACAGGCCGTAAGCCCCGTGGGGGACAACCCAAGAAAACCAAGAAACCACGGGCTAAGAAAGCTAAAAAATCACCTCAGAGAATTCCTAAACTCATTATTCGCGTACCTAAGAAGACACCTAAGAAGTCCCCTAAGAAGTCCCCTAAGAAATCCCCTAAGAAGACACCTCTCAGGATGAAGAATCCGTTTCCCAATTGGGCTCCAAAGAAAACCCCTCTCATTGTGAAGATGCCGTTTCCCAAGGCCACTCCCCCCAAGGTCACTAAAACGTTAGCCAATCTGAAAGCCGGATTAGCTCAAAAGAAAATGGAACGACCCATGCATGGGCCTATAGGAAGTTCCAGAACCAGTGATACTGCTCTACCGAGCTTTGCTCATACCTTTGGAAGCATGAAATTTCAACCCTTAACCACCTCAACACCGGTTCAGGTGCAAAAGAAATATAAATGTAAATTTTGCCCTCTGGTCTTCAATGCGAGAGAGAACCGCAATCGTCACGAAGAGACCGTCCATCACAAGCGTTTTTATCCTAAACATCCGAGTGCCATTGTCCTGGACTAGGTATAAAAAGGAGGGGGAAGGTGCCCCACCCTTCATTACCATGGCTCATACGAAGAAGTGTGAATGTCGATTACGACCTCATTTACCGCTCTTGCAGACGTTAGCGGCTCCTCACTATTCCAACAAATTAAAGACAGAGGTGTTGAAACATTGTTCCAATGACTGCATTTTAAAGATTTGTGAGATTGTGTACAATCTATTAAAAGGGGTGATTCCTCTCACTCCTACTCAGAAGCGACAACTGGGTCGAAAGAAACACATCTTAAGACGCTTAGTCCACCCTCAACCCGTGAAAAAACGACGAGGTATACTCATCCACCAAAAAGGATTGGGTTCGTTTGTGTGTGGCAAGATTTGTAAGAAATCATGAGTCGAAAAATGGTGTTGGTACCGGAAGCGATGCTCAACGAATTAAAAGGCAAATTACCTAAACCTCCCGAATTTACCTCGACTATTGGTTTACGCAGTGATTTGGACGAGATTGAACATCGAGATGATTTAACCGAGAAAGAAAAAGTGGGGTTGTACGGTCATCAACTTCATCGCTATCGTCAATATTTACAACAAGCTCGACATCCCACCACAGCGACTCTGCCCTCACCAACCAGTGCAGCCAGTGCCGCCTCACCACCCTCAGCCGCCTCAGCACCCGATGACTTGGAGGAACAGATTATCAAAAGCGTCAATAAACCGGGTCGAAAGAAAGCAGGTTTATTACTCGATCATCTCAAGAAATCCAAAGTGGTGACTTGGAATAAAGAAGGAGAAATCAGTTATAGAGGACGCAGGGTTCCCGATTCCAATATTGTGGATTTAATGACCGAAGCCCAACGACAAAGACCCTTAAGACATCGTGATCCCCCCGCGGGATTAGAGGAATTTGCTCAAGCGTTAAAAGAGACTCATGCTCCCAAAGGATATGTGAACAATCGGGATGTTATAAAAGCCATGGACAAACCAGGGAAAATCAGTACGCCTAGACCTCTAGAGGAAGAGGAGAGCGGATTTCAAGAAATCTCTGGTTTTGACCAATCGTTCTATGAAACTCCCAGACGAATGATGACCCCTAAAAATATCTGGGAGGCTAGTAAAAAGACATCACGTGAGATCGGAAAATGGTTAAATCTACCATGAAACCAGAACAGATCTTACAGCGACTGTATTACGATCCCAAGACAGGGTATGGGGGAGTCCAGGCGTTGTATCGTCAAGTGCGTCAATTAGGACACAAGATTACCCTGTCTCAAATTCGAGAATGGGTGAAAGCTCAAGATACCTATACCTTGCATAAACCGATATGGAGGAAATTCAAGCGACGACAAACACGAGTGACGGATATGGATGAACAATGGCAATTAGATTTAGCCGATGTCTCCAGCTTGAAACAAGACAATAATGGGTATACGTTTTTATTATGTGCCATTGACGTGCTGTCTAAATATGCCTGGGTCGTGCCTTTAAAACAGAAAACGGGGAAAGAAATGATACGAGGCTTACGACGGATTTTTCGAGAGGGACGTCGCCCCGTGCGCATTCAGTCCGATCAAGGAAAAGAATTTACCAATAAAGAATTTCGTCAAGCCTTCAAATCCATTCATTTCTTTACGACCCGTAATGCCGAAACCAAAGCCAGTATTGTGGAACGTTTTCAACGCACGCTGAAAGCACGCATGTGGCGGTATTTTACACGTCATAAAACACGACGGTATGTCGATGTCTTGGCCGATCTGGTGTATGGTTACAATCATACCTATCATCGCAGTATCCGGCGAGCTCCTGCTCAAGTCAATGCCAAGAATGTCTTGACCGTATGGAAAACCTTGTATGGAAAACAGAGTGCCGATACCACGAGTCGCTTGCAAGTGGGGGATCGTGTACGCATTAGTAAAGCCAAACGTACGTTTGAAAAAGGATATTTACCGAATTGGACCAAAGAACTGTTTACCATCTCTAGAAAAGTGCCAGGACGAAACGTCTATCGCATTCAAGATGATCACGGGGAAGAATTAGAAGGAACGTTTTACGAGAAGGAATTACAACAAGTGATTAAAGACGATGATGTCTATGAAGTGGAGGAAATCTTAGGGTATAAAAAGCGGCGTGTGGGAAAAAAAGTCATTTCAGAAGTCAAAGTGCGTTGGAAAGGATATCCCCCCAGTTTTGATTCATGGATTCCGCAAGCGGATCTCATTCGGCCATGACCGCCCAGTGGACTTTCTTGGGTGAAAAAGTCCCTCGAGCAGAAATTGTGTATTTTGCACAATTATTCCTGTGTTTAACCATCATTATCACCTCGGTCGTCATGTTAGCCTTAGGCGATCCCAATCGCGATTTTTGGATGGTGACCTTAAGTTCTCTCGTAGGTTACGTCATGCCTAGTCCACAAATGACGTTAGCGAGCCCGAGTATAAAACAGGGACGATCTTCTTCAGATTCACCAGTTCACCATGGCTAACACACAGTACGCATGGGAACAAGAGGGAAAGAAAACGGCATGGTTTGCGGATAAGCAGATGTGTTTGATGCATTGTAAACAACGCAAAGTGTTAGATCAACCGGTGTACTTGTACAAACGTATACTGATACCTCACGGATGGTCAGCCTTTATCATGAAGACCAAGTATCAAGAGTTTCGCTGGAAAGTCAAAGCCTTCTGGGGATTGATGGGACGACAAGACGAATCCGATTGGACCTTAAATGAGAGTCCTTGGTTTGACCATTCCGAGGACTGTCTCCGACATTTCAAAGACATGATCAATGAAGGTTATGATGTAGCCGATTGCTGGGGAACCCGACACTATCTGGTGATGCGACGACGCTTAGTCCCGAGACGAACCCTGACGTTACCAGACTCGGATGCGTTGATGTGGGGTGGTGGCCGCGATCAAGAAGAATGAATTGAATGTATTGTCATGTTGTATGTTGTTTCAAATAAAAATTGTGAAAAAACAAAACGGTGTTGTGTATAAATAGAGAAGGAAACAGAGACAGGGTCTCATTTAAGACATCATGGCTGGAGGAGAAGGGTTTTACATGACTCTGTTGAGTGATGGGTCGATGGAATCGTTTCCGACGAATACGACTGCTCAATTTAAAACGTTATTGCCACACACCATGGACTTAACGGATGGAGCATGGGAAGTCGGATTGACCGAAATGATGTACTCGGCCAACTTACAAAACGTATCGGATAGCGAGGCTTATGTGGACGTTCTCATTCCAGATCCGTATACGAAACATGTCCAAGATCCCAACACTTATAAATGGGAAAGATTTAAGACAGAGAATATGGGTAAAGTCACGATGGCCAGGTGTGAGGTGGTGGTCCCCTGGGATCTGACGCCATGGTCCCATCTCTTTGCGGGAGGGGATAGTTTATTTCCCTTCGATATCATTCGCATTCACTTCCGACCCGGAGCTTATACACAACCTTTGGCGTTAATCAATGAAATCAACGCAGCCTTAAGGAGAACCCTGTGGAAAGTATGGAGCGAGTTAGGGAATCCTAACGACGAGGGGAACAACCAGATCTTAGTGTATCACCCCGAGTACGATCGTGTCGAGTATCAGTTTAATGGGAAAGCACTGAGAACCACCCCCATGTGCATTCGTTTCCCTACGCCCTTAGCGTACAAGCTAGGTCTGGATAGTGACAAAATGATCCTGGGCGATGAAACCATGACGAAATGGATCAACGTGAATTACTTGGGGAACACGACCATGGATGTCTACGACAATCTGAAAGCCATGTATGTGTATTGTGACATTGTGGATCCTCAAGTGGTGGGCACCAACAAATTGAAATTATTGAGAGTCGTCCCCTGTACGGGTCAATACGACGATCGACAACAAGCCCGTTGGGAACCGATTCGAGCCGAATATTTGAAACTGAGTAAGAAATATTTCGATACCATTGAGGTACACATCATGAATTCTTTAGGGCGTCCTATGGGGTTTTTAAATGGGCGCTCCTTAGTCAAACTTCATTTCCGCAAAGTGTATTGAAAGATGAAGTACCATCGAGGAGTCAGACGCCAGAAAGGACACGGAATCTGGTTTCTCATTCCATGGATTGCCAATGCCATTGTGGGTCAAGCGGGCCAAGGAAAGAAGAGAAAGAGACGGCGTAAAAAGTATAAAAAGCGGGTGTAACCCATAACGAAGTTCATTTACATCAAGATGCACTACCATAAAGGTTTAATACGGCAGCAGGGTCACGGGCTTGGAGCCCTGCTGGGAATAGCCAGCAAAGTGGCGGGTCCCCTGATCAGTGGATTATTAGGTGGAGCCCCCGCACAACAGCAACAACAACAACAGCGTCCTGTCTATCAAGAGAGATATTATGATTACGACCGCCCTTATCGCTCTTATCAGAGGAGACGACGTAGAAGCCATCCAACAGAAGAATATGATCCAGAATCTGAAAAGCAGAAGGGAAAAGGATTTTTCACCGATTTACTCAAATCGGGGGCTAAAAGTGCCTTAAAGGCTGCTGCTAAAACAGGGATGGATGTGTTAGATAATAAACGATCACTCAAAGACGCTCTCAAGACACACGGTGCCCAAGCCCTGAAAGAGACAGCAGGGTATGCCCGTAGGCGAAGATCTCGAAAAGCCCCATCCAAACGAGGAAGAAAAGCACGCACAGGAATACTCAGGAAGTCTGGAACCACGACCCTCAAAAGAAAACAGGTGGGAAAACAGGTGGAAATACAGGAAGGAAAAGGATCTGTTAAAAGAAAACAACGTATCTTAGCTCGGGGAGGGCCTCATAAGAGACCTAGGAAGCAACCTAGGAAGCGATCTAGGAAGGGAGGTAGGAAGCTAGTGAAAAGGGGTAAGCCAAAACGCTCTCTGGATACTTTCGACTGAGAACCCTATAAAAAGGGAGTGAGAAGGAGACCAGAACACATTTGATCCCAGTTCACGCTGAGTAACACATCGTTCCAATATGATGCACAGAAAATCTTGCGCTTGTGGCACCAGCAGTTTAGAACTGTTTAAAGTGCCCCCGACCAACGTCACTTTAGAAGATTCGAAATGGATGGAATATTACCCCATTTCCAGTACCCTCAACTCGGATACGGCTCCGATTGAATTTGAAATCAAAGGACAAGGAGATGAATATCTGGATTTATCCCAAACTTATCTCCAGATGGTCTGTAAATTCACGAAAGTCAATGGAACGAATCTCACAGGAGGCCATTCGACCTCCACCCCCGTGAATAACATTCTCCATTCCTTGTTCAGTGAAATCGATGTCAGTCTCAATGGAAAAGTCATTACCCCGGGGACGGATACTTATCCCTACAAAGCGTATCTGGAGAAATTGTTGTCTTATGCACCCAAGACTCTGGAAACCCAGATGAGAGCCTGTAGCTTGTGGGAAAAAGATCCGGCAGGACATATGGATGAGGTCAAATTAGAAGCTCTGGCTCAAACTCCTGTGGAATTTCCAGTAGTGAATAACAAAATCAGCATCGCCGCCGTCATCCCGACTCCCGAGTATCCGGATGATTCCAAGAATGTAGGGTTGAGAAAACGTCACGAGAAGATTACAGACAGTAAGGAGATCGTGTTGATGGATCGATTACATCTGGATTTGTTTGAGCAAGAGAAATGTCTCCTTAATGGTTTGGATGTCCGTCTCAGATTCAATCGCGCTCGACCCCAGTTCTACATGATGACCGATGCCGGGAGTAGTGGGAAAGTGGTCATTCAAAGTATGATCTTGTGGGTGAGGAAAGTCAAACCTGTGCCGAGTATCATTAATCTCATCAATCAGCAACTGAGTACTCAAACGGCGAAATATCCATTGAGACGAGTGGAAGTGAAAACCTTCACCATTCCTAGTGGCACCCAATCTAAAATCACCGATCATCTGTTTCAAGGACAGATGCCTAAACTGATCGTGTTGGGCTTTGTGGATAATGCGGCTTTTAATGGGGATAATACCAGAAACCCCTTTCATTTCCAAAATGAGAGAGTCAAGAAATTAGAAATCAGTATCAATGGAGAAATGATGGAAACCCGACCTTTGGAACCTAATTTCACCGACGATCAGTACCTGAGATCGTATTTGAGTCTGTACAAAGGCTTGGGAAAATTAGGCCAGGACTGGGCTCCGGACATTACCCTGGAAGAGTATAAAAACGGTTACACCCTCTGGTGTGTGGATTTCACGAAAGATCAAGAAGCCCAGACGGATAAATTTCATCTCATACAGACGGGGAACTTGAGAGTGGAAGTGCAATTTGCCGCCAACGTAGCCAGGACCTTAAACTGTGTGGTGCATGCCGTGTTCGACAATCTGCTAGAAATCAACAAACAACGAGAAGTCAGCATCGATTACTAAGAGAGAGATGGATACTCAGCAATTGAGAGATGTTTTACAACGAGATTTAGGACCGGCGTTTGCAGGTGTGTATCCTCGAGATGTCATACCTGAGCTGTTACCTCATCACAAAGCCATCGTGGTGAATACAGACCCTCACGATCGCCCTGGAGCGCATTGGGTCTGTTTGTATTTGAGTAGCCCTACCGTCGAATATTTTGATTCTTACGGATTACCTCCCAGCCATAAAGACATCCAAGACTTTATTCAACGCCACGGAGAGACTTGGATTCATAACACCCATTGTTATCAAGATTTGAATACGGATGTCTGTGGACAATACTGTGTATATTTTTTACATCAACGCCATCGACATAGAAGCACCGTACAAGAATGGTTACTTCCCTGGAAAGGCACGGCCTTACAACGCGATCGTTTTGTGGCTGATTGGTTTAAAGAGACCTTCCGAAAACCGAGAACCCATCAAGGACAAACTTGTCAATGTCAAAGACTGAATGTATTGTAAACTATGTTAATGTTATTGTTCATAGTTGGAGTTTAATAAAACGTTGGAAAATTTTTTTTTTTTCTTGTCATTGTAATCAACCATGTCTTTTCAAAAAGAATGGGTAGCCCTGAAAAGGGCTGTTTTCTTTCTCTCTGTTCTTGGTCTTTTCTCTTCTTCTTCTTCTTCTTCTCTCTTCTCCTTCTTCTCCTTCTCTTCTTCTCTTCTCCTTCTCTTCTTTTCTTCTCGGTCCCCCTCACTGCCTGTTCTTCTTCTTCTTTCTTCTCTTCTTTTTCTGCTCCTCCGGGGGTTGCTCGTGGTCAAACACAAAAACAGGCAACCACCCGTGTTTAAAAAACAATCTCCCCGGAGGCCGTTGCACCACTTCTAACTCTGCGTCCCAGTTTTCCTCAGGCGGGGGCAGATCCTGGCTCATGGGCGGTGGGGGAAGAGCCTCCCGTGAGGCCGGCGGGGCAATCTCTTGCTCCCAATCCTCCTCCCATTTGATACAATAATCATTCACTGTAGGGTCTGGTCCTACTCTACGGCTCATGGTTCTGGTTCCTTTAAAAAATCGGAATGCCCGATTTTTGACGGTGCGCTCGTTTTAAAAAGGCGAGAGCGCGGACGTCCTCGAAAACATCCCCTACCTCAGATGGCTGACGTCATGTTGATGACTCATCAAAAAAACACTATATAAATAGGTCACTTGTTACCATTTTTCTCAATCATGTCGTTTGAACGGTACGTGCAAGATGAGAAAGATGTACTAGTGTGTGGGTATTGCCGAGGACCTTGGAGAACTTGCGGCTGTTTTCATTATAAAAAAGAAAACATCCTGGCCAAACATAAGTGGATAGAGTATATGGCAGAGCTGAATTATTGTCCCTTTGTCTATAAATGTTGTGGTCACACTAGAGAACCCTGGCTACCGTGTAAGTGTCCGCAGCATTGTACCATCACCCCTGAAGATGAAATAGCACATAAGGACTGTACCTGTGAGATCTGTCAGGAGTTTAGAGAGCGCTGGACTCAGAGAAAGTTTAAACCCCACCTGTTTCAACATTGTCCTTACAGTCAAGAACCCCGGTTAACGTGTACCTGTGAGACCTGTCAACCAGCATGTCGGTGACGGATCTACGAGGAGATGTATTATCTCTACCTTGGGTGGATGCTATTGTACAACAATGTAACTGTTTAACGGTGAAACCTCATGGATTAAGTCAACGTATTGCCGACCGATTTCCTTGGGCTAATCTGTATGCGACCCGACAACCTTTAGGACGGAGAAATTTAGCTATAGCAGCGGATCGAGGAATACCGGGTACTGTGTGTATTATGCCTCATTCTACTCATCCTGATGTGATCTGTTTGTTAGCGCAATGGGATTACGGGAGAGGCACTCAACGCTTACCCCTGTATGCCGATACCCCCGAACAACGTGAACTTTGGTTTCAACAATGTTTACAGGAATTAGGCACTTTGTCTTACCAGACTTTAGCGTTTCCTTATCGTATTGGATGTGGATTAGCCGGAGGCAATTGGACTCATTATAGACAATGGATTTGTGACTTTGCTTATCAGTATCATAAACATGTTTACATTGTCAAGAAAATGTAACTTTATTATAGCTTTATTCTAGCTATTACTTGTGTTAATAAAACTTTTTTAAAACAAACTTGTGTGTTTCTTGATTTTTGCAATAAAAAGTGTCTTTTCAAAAAAGTTGGTGGCCCTGAAAAGGGCCGTTTGGTCCTAAGGACCGACTTTCAATCCCTGGTTCCGGTAAACCGGCATAACGGGCACCGTCCCCGGGTGTGTCGCCGCTCCTGTAACTCTTCCACGCACGAGCAGCAAGCTGGGCGCTGCCCACATCCCCTACACGTGATACCGGAGTGTACCCTGTCTTGCCAGCAGACAGGGCACTTAAACCAGATAGGAACCGCCCTATCTGCCCAGCCAGGGACAGTCATAGGGTGGTTCGTCGGGGGATGAGTTGCCACCGGTGCGTGGGTTGGTCTCGGTGGTGGAGTCCTCCCTGCAAACCGGATGGTAGGTGGTGGGGGTCTTGCAGGGGCTGCTGGTCTCGGTGGTGATGACGTGCCTGTCACCAACAGCGACGGACTCTGACGTGGGCTGGGAGGTGGTGCGGGGGACGGTGACCTCGGTGAGTACTCCACCGGTGACGCTGGTGAGTCGCTCATCGGCACCGGGCTGTATTCCACTGGTGCCGATGGGATCGCTGGTGGTGGTGTTGTAGGCGTCGCCGGGGAGTAAGGTGGTGGTGGTGAGGGTGGCTGTGGGGCCCGTCGGCGCGGTCTCGTAGCCGTGGAGATTCGAGCGGTGCGGCGGCGTCCCCTCCCTTCATACTCTGCCCGCACCCGACAGATGATCTCACGGACCCCACTCTGGTCGAAAGGGGAGAAGGTGCTCAGGTCGTTCTCAGAACGCACGACCCAATTCTCCCCTACCCGTTCCTCAGCCACCACTAAGAGCCGGTACCGAAACCCAGGCAGGGTCTGAAAGTTGTAGAGCGGGTCTCTTCTTGTAGCCATTCTTCTTTCTTCTATCTTCTTTCTTCTTTAAAATCCTTCAAACCTGTGCTGGATCACCAGTGAAGCGAACTGGCGAGTGCGCCGGTATATATCAGGAAAGCGCGGACCTCCTCGAAAACATCCCTCGCTTCGGAGACGAAGCCAAGATGGTGGCCGTCAAAATGGCTGATTTGTGCTTTCGAGCAGAGAGTTTTTTTCTCATTGTCTTTTTCTAGACATTCGATATCTGTGCATGGTAGATTTAATCTGATAGATTCTGGGGCGGGGAATTCGTTAAACTTATTTTTATTTTGCTACGTCGCATAGTTTTCAAAGAAACAGAGGTTAAAGAGCTCGAGTCGAGGTTCAATGTTTCTTCACCACCTCTTTAAAAATTTATTTCTCGACCATGTACATCCCTAAAAACATCTCATAAGGTCTATTCGATAGAAAACACCTTATTTGATTCGATTTTCACTCTACCTTTAGGATTTTCTGGATTCCTCAACAAATAAACCCTTCTCTGAGAGAGTCAACCAAACACAGCTTTCGTGTAAACAATTTTATTCATGGCACATATTTCAAATACATAACTCCCACACACAACACCAATTCACATGTCTTTTTAAAATAGGGTCCAACATTTTTTCCATTTCTCGAATCCTGCGTCGAAATCGATATCGATCAGCGGCTACAGTCATCCAGATACTTGTCCGGTCTTCTTCGGGTAACCGATACACTTCATTATTGTCCAGATTAAAAGTCACACGTTTAACTTGACGTACATCTCTCGAAGACATCGTAGTCTGATTTTCTCGATTTCTGCTCTGTCTGTGGGTCGAATTCGTTTCAATTCCTGGCCCATTAAATGAATCAATACTAAGGCTTGCGGGGTGATCCGGTTCTCGATCAAATACTGACAGAGACATGGATAGTCCTTTAAGCTGATGGGAAATAATTCTTCTCGCAGATAGTGTAACACAAATTCAATCTGCCAAGAATGAATGTCTGTGAGATAATCCAATACATAAACTATCGCTTTCTCTGTGATGTGGTCACTGCTGGCCATCCTCCGGGAATAAATGAAATGAATTAAGTTCTTCACACTTTATGTATACTTCTCGAAGCCAGTCTTTGGTGATACTTTCAATCTCGGCGGTTTTTTCAGGCATGCGTTTCTTGAATTCCTCCCCCAGGACATAAATTAACATCAATCCCGCATCGTTATAGAGATTGATGTATATCCGGTTCCGTAGATCTGTATATTCGTCCAGAGTCATTGGAAACACTCCCGCTATCAGAAAATGTTTAGCGAATTGAAACACCGTATCGTCTTGCATTTTCTCGACCCATTCTAATGCATGGTTATGCGCTTTTTCTGCGATGTTGTCACTTTCAGCCATGGTTTGTAAATGAAAAAATTCCAAAACGTTCTTGTTTTATAACAGGGCAGCCATTCCTTTCATACGAATCAGTTCCACGAATCCTTTTTGTAGACAATCGCGTAAGATCCGATCAATGACACTCATCTGGTCTGGAAGATTCTGTTTCAATTCCTCAGCATACAAATAAATCATGAGTAAACGTCCCGTATTGGTATTCTCCGCTAATGAATCAGCAATCCGTTGAAAACTATGTACATTTCTGACCTCCGGTGACATCTGTTGTACAAATTGACGAGCATTTTGAATGAGAGGATTATGTAAGGCCACGTTCATACATTGTAGTACATAACTATATCCATTTATTCTCGTAGTAGCACTGCCGCCCATAGTAAATAACGAACGTTCAGAAAACACCTGTATTTATAGGTAAAGGTTATGCATCACGTGATCAAACACCTGCACCACGTGATCAAACACCTGTACGTCAGCTGGTTTTTCTACAGTCATTCTTGTCTGACCTTCAGTCATGGATACACGGAGAATTTTAAGAGCGAGACGCCGCCGCCAGGGAATACGACAAGTGGAGAATTTAACCATAGTAGAAGATTATGTAGACGAGATGGAGATCTGGGACAATTTAGTACAGAGATGTCGCCATCGATTACGCTGGGGCCGATCTAAAAATTGGTGTTTTGACTATGTATTGCGGTCACATGAAACAGTGGAGGATATTTACCTGCGTTTAAGTGACATGTACCTGAAAAATTCCCCCCTCATACAGTACATGATTTACCAGTTTTACACGTTATTGAACGGCACTCAAAAAGTATCGGGATTTATTCGACTGGAGAAACCACGTCACCGGAGAAGTGTATGGGTATTGTTTTGGGATGCACACTGGATGTGGGAAACCGTCGAAGAGATACGTTTCCCCGGGAGAAGAGCTCGACAATTAGTACAACACATTATATCCGAAGATCATGACTTACACGTGTATATAGAAGAACCTGCGTATGAAGCCGGCCATTTTTAAAAATAAAAACTTCATGCACAGCCCTTTTTAGGGCTACTTTAAACACCAATATAAGTTCCATTCCACTAAAGTCAATGTGTACCAATGTGCACTAGCACGCGCTGGTCGCGAGAAACCGGCTTTTCAAGTTCAATTAGTGCACTAGCACGCGCTGGTCGCGCGATGTTCTAGCTGAAACCGGTTTTTCCAGAAAAAGATGATGCAACCACGTGCTCCCCACGTGCACCCCACGAGACAGAATAGTCTAGACATTTTGCTGGCTATAAAAGCGGAGCCCCAGTGTCAGTCCTCATTCGATCTTCAATCACCTTCCAGAAGACATGGCTCAGAAACAACTAGAATTTGTGGACAAAGCTCAGAAGAAAATAGATCAGCTGGTACAGAAGGAGATGGGGCCACAGAAAGACTACATTGAACTGAAGAAAGCTAAGAGTGACGATCAGAAGACTGAACTGGGGAAGACCTCGAACTTCTTGCTCACGTCTCCAGACTACGTTGCTCAAAGAAGAAGAGAAGAGAAGAAGATGGCCCAGACCTCGAACCAGACCACGAGCTTCAATCTCACGCCTTCAGACCACGTTGCTCGACAAGAGAAGATAGCCCAGACCTCGGATTACCTCCCTAGCCAGAATCCGACAGACCCCGGATTAGGCTTCTATTTTCCCGATTCACAGGATGCTACGGGACTGGAGATGGGCTTATACGATAAACTCCCCTTCGGTGGAGAAGATTCCCCCATGAGCAGGACCGATTTCGCCATCATTACCACGACACTAGACGGGATCGTTAACCGCATTAATGTGCTGAGTAATGAGATTGGAAATCATACCACAATCCTACTGAAGAAGCTGGAAGAGCTGACTTCTAAAAAACCTAGGAAGGAATACACTCCAGATTACACTGCTAACCCGTGCTACACGTGTGGAGAAACAGGACATTGGTCGCCGGATTGCCCACAGAAAACAGATTATCCGCAGACCAGTAAGAAATCGAGGTCAGCAGATTCTCAACAGACCAGCAAGAAAACCAAACAAAAGGATCCTTGCTTCAAATGCGGAAAAATAGGACACTGGATTAGTGAGTGTCCAGAAGAACAAGCGGAGATAGATGCGATGATTGGGTCCGTACCTGGCTCAAAACCCCCTGTGAAGAGAGAATACACACCGTTAGAGATGTGGAATCCGCCCGCACCTACTGAAGAACGGCCAAAAAAGAAGAAGAAACTCAGCAGAAAGTAATGGACTGTGCTTGAACTGTTATGCTTATTGAACTGTTTTTTATGCTTATTGAACTGTTTTTATGCTTATTGAACTGTTTTGCATTGTTCTATGCTTGTACCATTGTTCTTTAATAAACATGTCAACTTAAAACCTTGTGTTATTCTTTTAGATTTAATACACAGGATTTAATACACAGGATTTCACTGGATTTTATACCGATTTTCAGAAAAATAGCAGGAACTCATTCCAGGAACTCAAAGCGAAAGTACCGCATGCTAAAATTAGACCAGCGGCCATAGGCCAGCCTATTCACCCGACACCCGGCCTACAACCCCTGCTGGGGTTGACCCCGTCCTAGATATTGAACCACTCCGTTGACCCCGACACCGCTTGACCAATCAAAAACGCCCTTGCTTGACCTCATTTGCATAAAAAGTGCACTCAGTTGACCTCCCTATCGGGAGGCGTTATACTACTCATGTACATAACATTAGACAGAATTTTCAAGATGCAATAAAATTCTTGTAGGCATTTTCAGATTGTGTTGAAGTAAAAGTACATGCATATACTACTTACTTACATTTCATTTCGTTAGGTACCAAAAGGCGTTCGAATTCATGTATTCCCCAATTAGTTTATTTAACTACAAGAATTGATCTCAAAAGAAGAATTTTTTTTCTTTTGCAGAGCAGAAATAAATGATTACGGGTTTACGTCGTTTTTGGCAATATTTCCGTCATTTTACAGTGGCAAAGCGAAAATGAATTCATTTTGAAGTACATCTTGATCAAATGCAAGTGCGGAGTTTTTCCTTTAAATTTTTCAGCGTCATTAGAAAAAAAAATGATAAAAAAATAAAACAATGCAGGGTTTTTTTGTTGTTTAAATGAAAAAGTGAAGATAACGAGAGAATAATGCAGGATTGTGTTTTATATTTATGAAAAGGTGACTACAGCGAACAGTGCTTAATCTCTAAATCAGTACATGAAAGGTGAAGATAAAAATAGCAGAACAGCTTTTCTCGTTGACTTAGATTTTTCATACAAATACAACGCTACCTTTCTTCTCCGTTTGCTCCCCACCCCTCAACTTTCAATAACGACGCTAAACTGTGTCTGAACTCACTATATATCTCATAGTAAGTAACGTGTGCTTGTGCTTACTAAAAAGTTGTCCAAGTTTACGCAGAAAACGTGATCTAGTTTGGCATTCTAAATATTAAAACCGCGACGGAATCAGGGACGACATAATGATTACAATATTCTATATTCTCGCGCGTGCGCGGGGTTTCATTCAGTTAATGTGAAATTTCTACATATAGCTGTGTGTCTATTTTCAGTGTGTACCCTTTGAGCCAGATGTACAAAATGAAATTATTCCTGAATGAATTACACCCAAACCAAACAGTAACCATTATGACATCACAGAAATGTTAAAACATACGTTTGTTATAGTTCTACAATGCATGCATGCGATTTCTCTGAATATTCATATATTTGTGAATAAAGTTTGTACGTTAAAATATTTTGGGTCTTTTCATAGTTCGTGTTGTGAAAGGGTTTACTATTCCTTGTAAATAAAAGAAAACTTGGTAAGCGATGCAATTCTACACCATACAATTTGTACGCATATGTAGCAATGCAAAATGTAATAACCAGGCACGTAAGTATAGGTGGGGTAGGGAGCCGAAAAAAGATGAATAATTTGTTTGTCAAAATATCGTGCCAAGCACAAAATAGATAATAAACAACATTGTAGCACAAACTCAGATTTGGAAATTCTCATCAATTACTAATATTTTATTTTGAATTATTGTGGGATTAAATGAAATGTGTGCTATCAATCAGTGAGAGCAATATTGAGTTACTGTGCTCTTTTCATGAATTCACGATAGCTTTTGTGTTTTTTATATGTATATAGAATTTATTATTTTAACCTAACCTCACCCCCCGACCGCCCTCCCCCCCCCAACCCCCCCCAACCCCCCCCCCCCCCCAATCAACAACAGGTACAGATTATTGCGTTTATTACATTTTGCGTAGTTACAAGCAGGTATAGAATAGTTTTGATTCTGTACTTTAGTGCCATAATAAACATGCAATGTATGCGTAAAGTTTATTTTTAGACCTTTAAAAACTGACTTTAAACCTCTACGTAAATCTTAACCTTTAAGTAATTGTGTTATCCATTTAAAACGTGACCCTAATATGTTCATGTATGTAGTTACTCTGACATTATTCTATTAGTCTTTGGTCTTGCCAATCCTGTATTAAAACATACTTGTAATATTTGGTAGTGCTGTTTCAGTACAATACATTACAACGCTTATATATATGTACACTGTATTACTGTATATGTATGTGCTGTACATTCTTTATCTCAATGGAGCTGACTTGAATTGTAAGTAGAAAGGTAGGGCATTTTGTAAACATATAGTACTAAACATCATCAGAAAACACATCATTAATTACCACAAGAAGCATCTGAAGCAGATTGGAAATTGGGAGTTCTTGAAGCTGTAACAACTCATGTAGATGTTGTTATAAAAACAACATATACATGTGTGATATTGGCAACTGGTCGGCAGAAAGTAAGAAAAATAAACAATGATATGAAATCTACCACATTCACACATGCAATAGAATGTTTATAGAGAGCGATTTATTTGAGAGAGAGAGAGAACGAATCGGACCAAACATATATGTAGACGAAAATTTCAAAACATCTTTAAAGTCCATGGCTCGAGTGATTTTGTGATACGATTTTCTTGTGAAAATAACAATGTACATTTTCAGTTGTATATAACTACAATATGTATTTAAAATTCCTCATTATCCTGAGACTCAATTGTAGCTGCACGTTCGATGATAGATGTAGGTTTCTATAAGACAATAATGAATTGTGTTTTGACGTGTGATTTAAATGACCTTATATTTCTCATTGCTTGCAACATAAATATTTGGCCTACATTTGCTATACAACCAAGTAAATACGTTATCCAGTTATCATGTGTGACTGACAAATGGCGATCTTCATTTACTGATTAGATAGAGAAGGGCTTTACGTATTGTACAATGAGGAATGAACTAAGACATCTTTAAAGACGCATGTGCACAATGTTAGCAACATATTTTGATATTTCACGATTAAAAATCATCATCTACCATGAAAGTACTTGACATGTGTAAAACATAGCAATAAGGAGTGCATGTGAACTGCTAAGTAGAATAGAAATCAAACCAAACTAAACGAGCTACTTCACTGATTGATTGATTGATGTTTTCCGCCACATTCAACAATCTGGTGGCGCCCAGTTTTTATCGGTAAAAGAGGGAACCCAGATATAATGTACCTGGGAAGGGACCACCGACCTTCCGAAAGTAAACTGGGAAACTTTCTCACTTACCGGCGCGAGCGGGATTTGAACCCGCGCCGACAGAGGTGAGAGGCCGTGTGATTTTGATCGCGATACTCTAACCACTTGGCCACGAAGCCCTACTTCACAAATACAACCTGATCTACTTTATAAATACAATCTGACATACTTTTCAAATACAATCTGATCTAATTTATAAATACAACCTGATGTTATTAAATCAAATGTCGTAATGTTATCTATCGTGTTTCAGATCGATTATTATACCGTCCTATGCATACCGTTTTTAACTACGGATTATTCTGTTTGCCTGACCAAGACATAGGGTCACGGCAGATGTGACCGGTCGACAGGAGATGCATACTTCTCATAGGCACCTGATGCTAACTGTGGTGTGTCTGGTGATCCGTGTTTTTCCTCTATTTTATTTCATATTCATTTTTGGATTGAAGAGATTGATAATTATATGTGCCTTCACTTTTAAGATTTGGTGTTTATTATAATTCATATGCAAGTTTTATCACGTCATGACCACAGAGACATTTTGGTGCCATAACATGGATCTGTAAAGATTTTGATTTTGATTTTGAAACTACATAGCGCAAATTTGAACGCACCACAATTCTGAATGTTTGGTGTTTTTGACTTCCCATTCCCTGGTACTAAAAAACAATATTCCCCGTGTTTATGTATTTCAAATGGTCCTTCCGCGATTGCTGACTTTGCAAATCAATAAATTTGGGAATTTCCCTTATCCTTGTGCATATCTGCATTCTTGACTGGATATGTTGCAAGAAAAATCCTGAAAGCTTTACAACAGCAGTTTATGATATATTTCCGGCAAATACACGAAGTAATTGACAAGGGGCCTATGGAAGGTGAAACCTATACATCATCATGCACGGATCCAGAAATTGTTTGGATAGGCGTTCCATTGTGGGTTATGTTTCCTATTTACACCTTAATTGCACCAAAATTCTAACAAATTGAAAATAGTAAAAACAATAAATGTATTCAACCTTATTATTCATTTGGATTCCTCAGTATGTGAATGGAGATGCATATAATGTTTAGCCTAAATGAGATATTGATCACTGTCCGTTATCATCGCCTTTCATGTAAATGGCCAGGAAGAATATTTAACGGTATTTACACTATGCTTACGTTTATTCCTTTAAGTTCGGTAGTTAGCATCATATATTAGAGGGTATTTGTGGTTTGAAATTCAGGGAAGCAGATAGATCATTTGACATAGTGTAGCGGACAGTGTAAGAGGGAACTGATACTGCATCGATAGAGATCTACCTTTTCTAGTGATGTGGTAGAGTCTCTCTCTTGATCACGCAACTTAAGAAACAGCGAGCGTGATCAGCACTTGGCTGGGTGACCGCCATCGTCGGATACCCACGGGTGATCTCGTCTTTTACTCATCACCCGTGGGCAAACTCGCCGAAATATCATCGTAAAATATGTTGATTTGTTAATTATAGACAACCAATAAGAAAATTGGAACTGTTCAATTTTGAAAATATATTTATTAGTTTGCTATTTATGCTAAATATCTTGACGCTCGTTAAAAGGCGCAAATTTTGTCGTACAGTCACTTATATGAAATACCAGTCTAAACTTTTATGGGAGTACCTTTCTCAAACTGCGAAATACACCGATGAGGGGATTTATTTGCAATCGGTGTGTTTACTATGGAAAAGTTTTTGTCGTTGCTGAACATACATATGTAACATAAACTTTGATTCGTTAATTTGCCATCGCGACTCTATGCAGCAGCCATTCAAATAACCCGCGATACATACGATAATTTTGGGGCGAGTTTGCCCACGGGTGATGGTTAAAAGATGGTATCCGATGATGGGTGACCGCTACACGTTACAAATGTAAGAATGCTCTCATTTCTTGATCATTTACAGGTATGGGGATACATACATCTAATTAAATGTATCACAAAGTAGAACGTTTCAAGCCACCCAGGCGTAAGAATTAAGCTTTCTTAATTGCACAAAAGTGATAACGAATGTAAGCTTCATGGAAAATAGTAAAAACACGGATGTTTACATTTGTATGCGTGTTATTTAGCCGCATATACAACGTTTAAAGGTTTGTAATGCTCTGTTTATTCCTTTAAAAACTTCCCCCATGCAGTGGTTATGATTTGTGCGTCTGTGGAAACGCTAGTATTCCACTCTACACTGTAACAATGCTGTCATTACAGGAACATTTACAGGTAAGGGAACCATACTTTGGATTTAACGTATCACAAAGTACATTCCTGTGAAAATTTAGGGCTTAAAGAAGAAAAAATATTAATTCAAATAACACATCCACTTTCGTTTTGAACATCCCACAGTACGTGACTCATAAATGTCTGTATTTCCCAACGTCCCCTGTCTTATTAAGAGCCATTCTCTGTAAACATCAACATTTTTATTATAGGGGTGGAAAAGTACCCTCACCGATTTCACACATGCCAACTTTTAAAAATCCCCATGGGGGATTTTGCGCGCGACGACCTTTTTTCAAAGCTCAAAATTCACGACATTTTAGCATGAAAATAAATATTTGTCCTTTCAAATAAAATATCAATCAAATCATTGTTAATGTATCATATATTAACACAACATCAAATGTGTTTGACCATTAACTATATAAAAAAAACTTTGAAAGATATACATTAATATTTTATTAAAATCATCTATTCAGCAAAAAATCTTCTCCAACAAGTCACATACATAATATCAAATAATATTTAAGGTTGCATCCTTTTACACCATACAATAAACATTGGCCGGTCTATATATCAAAATTTAAATTAAAGCACATGCATTAAGGTACGACTGCAAAGGCGATCTTGCTTGTCTGTAAACATGGGCTTGCAGAGACTGGTGGAATAATCTGCATTGCAACCAAAAAAAGTAGTGATCTGTCCTGCTATGAAGTTTGCGAACAAAACCTTTGCACCCATGACATCTGAAATAATTACCAGGAAAAAAAAACAACATCAAAATATTCCGTTTTACTTGTAAATTAAGGCTACTTGCTAAATAAAAAATTCAGTACAGACTTGTGCGAATTACGCATCACAAAGTATATTTAATGAATACTACACTATATAGACTATATAATACATCGATATAGACGGATAGATTTGGATAGCCTATATTATTATAGTTGGAAAAAATATATACTTGACGTACCTTATTGCAAATTTTGGATGCTGTCAGCGAGAGGCGGAATGTCCGATTGTTTGGTGGTGACACTAGCATCGTTGTCATTCACGTTTGTGTAAAGGATAGGTCAATTTGAAATCCGTCTTCCCGATTAATTACTATGAAAACATGCTTCGTACTGTCCAATAAACACCCCGACACAGGCAGACCAACCCGACACCATGCGACACAGGTAAACAGCAATGGCTGACTATTGTCCCGATTTCTGATTGGCCAGTTCAGAATGACGCGGGATTTCCAATTCTGGTCACGAGATTTCACGATTATCCCGCTTTCAAACTCGTTTTCAATCGTGAAATCGGAAATTTTGGTCGGAAAAAATTTCAAATCGGGATTTTAGGGTAATTTTGCTTTCCCGATGGGGAAAGCGGGACCGGAGGGTAAAATCGGGAAGATCCCGCCTAAATCGGGAAAGTTGGCATGTATGCGATTTTGCTGAAATTTGGCATATAGTGATTATTTGATACCCTCTCATAGAATTTGGTACCAAAATTCGAAATTGAGGTACAGTTGCCATGGTAACAAGAACACTGTGAAAACAGCTCCCAAGATGCTTAAAAATGCTCGATTTTGGCCTGTTTTCGATTAAACATAAACAAATTGATTTTACTGATGTACAAACTTCTCTATTACTTGTTTAAATATTAAGTTCAGCATTATAAATTCTTAATAAAACATCAATAAATCAATATTGGATTACCTATTGTTCCTGAGGTTGAAAAATCAATGTTTTAGCATTTTGACTATTTTTAAAAAAAATCATTTTAAAGTCATTTTATGACATCATTTACAAGAAAACAAAACAACACACATCAAGGAAAGTTATACATGATTTAATTCATCCCATTATGTGTAAAATATAAAGAAAACGACCAATGTCTTAGTTTGCTAAATAAAATTATATAGCTGGAAAAATTGGTTGCCATGGTAATATGAAAAATCTCATAATATGAAGAGTCAAATTTTAATAATTTATCAATATAATATCCTTAATCTATCAAATTTGGCGTAAACAATGATAAATATCATGAATTCTCATGTTATGAGATATTTCAGTTGCCATAGCAACCATATTTCAGTATTTCATAAGGTTTTAATAATTAAACTAGTATGCTAATTTGTATCAGAAAGCATTACAGGTCTGCTTATTACCATGTGATAGTGTAAACTCATTGTCATATTATATTTGAACATATAAATTGATGTAAAAATCTGCTTAAATTAGCAATATAAATTATCAATTCTTTTGTTACAATAGCAACCATTATAAGATACATGTATATGGTTCCTTTAAGTTTTGAAGAAAAGTGCTGACTATAAAACTGATTTGTGTCAGGAAGCAGAAACATATGTGCTTATTATTAAGTGAAGTGTTCTGTCATAATCTTAAAAAATGTTATAAAATACAAATTTCATAATTTCCATGGATTAGTCATAAGTTGGATTAGTTGGTGTAACAAACATTTAAAAAAAAAATTCAAGTCAAAAGGCATTGGTAGAAGATTATTACATTTAAAATGAAAATCAATTTTTTAATGTGTTTGAATTACTTTGTATTGAATATAATTTTTACTTTTCACAAGATAAAATTACATATTTATCTCAAGGTATGTCCTGTAAAAGCATTATATGACTCTGTTTAATCATTTGAATTTAATTATTACAAAGGGGAAAATATGAAGAAAAATGTGTTAGTATGGAAACGATAGGGCCAGCAACTATAATCATTGAAAACAATTTGATGTACATGTACTTCAGTAGATTTATTCTATAATATCATAACGTTATCTTCATAGGCTGGTTAAAATATACTAATTAAGAAGGAATTCAATTTGTAGTTTAATTAGTTGCTATAGAAACCTACTTCCATGGAAACATTATGTTGGCGATTTAGATTTCTTTTCATTTACATTTTAAACTACAAGTATTTTACCTACTTATACTCAGTTGAGTCAGTTTTGACCAGAGATAGCTAGTCCAAAAGAAAATGTTGGTAATCTGAATGTTTTGTCTCCATGGAAACATTAAATAGGAACTGTAGCAGCTACATGTAACTGTAGTATATCAATGATTGGGTATGCATTCTTTTCCCAACATTTTCTTGACACTGATTTTATCAGCTACCAACATACATATGTACGAAATGTTTCTAATTTGTTTTGTGTGTCAACTAAAGCTGCAAGGTACCAGAAAGATGATGTTACTTAGGTCATAATCTACTTACACCAGTACACCACCCTTTTATTTCATTTCTTTATTTCTCGATTAATCCAACTTTAGTGGGGGAAAAACAACCCAACTGAATATAGATGGCCTTTTGGCTTGTGTCAGTACTTTCTCCATAAATATACAAGTGCACTTTTCTAATTACTTTGTTGCAAATAATTTCATTCATTTCCATGAATACCAGATTCTGTGATGATGGCATTAAAAAAGATTTGCAATGCAAAATGAATGTCCATTAAAATTCCCAAACATCCATTGTTTATCCATTGTTTATAACAACACAATTTACAGGGGTGGGGGATTGCTGTTGTTAAAACAGGTTTTGATTTTGTATCAAAATTATAATATGGGTTTATGTGTCATACATGTAGATGAATGACTTATAAGATGCATGCATTACAAAAAATACTGCCCAAATTCCAATTCGGGGTGGGGGTGGGGTATTCTTTTGTTTTTAGAAGCAAATTTTGTGTCCATCTTGGTTATAGTAAGAATATGAATTTAAAGTTGTCCTGTTTCTGTCAGACTTATCCTGATTGTTTTCTATTAGATTAAAATTGTACATTTTAAATTGCAGTCTGTGTAGCTCTCAGTCAGTCTAAAAAATAAATTAAACAATCTTCAATCATATGTTCAAGCTTTATCTAAAATGAGTTTGTAAACTATGACTAACACACTATATTTGTTTTTGCATATATATCAGTATTTTTCTGTAAACTATGGACATATACAGTTGCATTGTTCAGCTGAGTACAGTTCCTTCCATGAAAGGGGATGAGAAATTCAAAAACAGGTCATCAAATATTCTCCAACAGTTTTAGCCTCTGTGATTTTCTCAGTGGACACATTCCAGCTGAACAATCTTTAAACAAGTTCCAGTCATGTTGGATCCACTTAAATCTTAATGACCTACAACTGTGTGGTCATAACGATGATGCTGAGTCTTGTACGTTCCTCACAGGAAATATTTCTGTCTTAATTTCATTTAGAACATCCAATCTTGAATCTGCCCCCCTGACTGTCAGCGCTACAAATGTATATTAATAATAATAAATAGTTCTTGCTGATTAATAAGTTTAAATAACATCAGAACTTCAAAATGAAATTAAATTGACAGATTTATTTTTATTATTTAATGAGATTGATCACTGTTCGTTATCTTCACCTTGCATTTATGAATATTTACAAACGTTAAAGTTAATGTGATAAATCTTATTCACAAACACCTACCGGCACAGGCATTTCTGAATGTCGGTCAATCCGGCCCTAAGGTCAATCCGGCCCCAGTCGATCCGGCCCCCAAGTCATTCCGGCCACAATTACCGTAGTCAGTCCGTCCCCATATACTTTTTATAGATATTTTCTGTTTATAATTTATGTAATGGGGTGGGAAGAACATTTATGTTTTATAAATGATGATACATTGTTTAATATGATAAATAAAAAATGTATTAATTCATCAAATTTCAATTAAAGCAATGCAAGTTAAATTAATTCAAAATAAAAGATCAAATAGAATAACATAGACAATTAATTCATTATCAAAATTTTATTTGTGTGACATTTGCTATTTATTTATTTTCTCATACTTTTAATACTCAAAATTTACATGATGTAATATTTTAAAACAAATGAAATGTGTAGATATGAGGATTATATGAAAACTTTTCGCAACACCTACTCCTGCCGACGAATGATTATGATATTTGCTTAGGGACATTATTATAGTGAACATTTAAGTGATAAAGTAGTTGATTGTTTCCTTTATTGCATGTCACTTTGTTTTGTAGAGTTGAATGAAATTATATGCACGAATCTTGCTTTAATATAGTGTTATGAACCTTTAAAATCTTCTGTTTTTAATAAATCTATATTTATAAGATTGCTGGTTTTATTCAATTATATAACACAACAGAATGGTGCATGTATTTACATTCGATTTGAGTACAACTCTGCGAAAGCTCTAAGCATACTCGAAAAATCTTGAGTATGTACTCCATTTAAAGTAGTGATTGCATGATATCACGTGGTTTAATTCATGTATTATCTAAAAAGAGACTATTTTCGTTTCCGATTCCGGAATACGTCAAACGCTAAGCATCAGTGATAATGAGAGACAATGGAAACAAAGACTTGTCAGATATAACCAGACACAGGATAAAGAGAAAATATGTTTAGAAATATACAAGTAAAATAAAATACAAATGAAAAATCCCTTGTGTTTTGATTATTGAATTAGGCCTATCTTACAAATAATAGTCGTAGTTTACGTTTCCATGATTCATATAGGCCTACTCCCCCTGCTCCCCGGTTAATTTTCAGTCTTACAAAACGTAAATTTAGTTCACAAACCACTAGGCCTATAACAATTATGATATATAATGCTATAAATTTCATAACATGAATATGGTGTTTGTGCACATAAATCTAAAATCCAAGGGAAACTGTTAAGCCAAGGAATCACGTACTGGTTATGTAAACGCGTCATTTTGAGCAAAAAATATCGATAATAATAATCATATAAAGGACACCACAGAGTCGTCCACTTCTGCTTCATACTTAGATATTTTATTGAAAGTAGACATTAACGGCAAACTGACAACTCAACTGTATGACAAACGGGATGATTTCAGCTTCTCCATCGTCAACTTCCCACATTTATGTAGCAATATTCCATTATCACCTGCATATGGTGTTTATATATCTCAACTGATTCGATATGCAAGAGCTTGTTCTGGGTATAGTCAGTTTGTAAATCGAGGTAAGCTACTGACAAACAAGTTGATGGTACAGCGATTTCAACAGTCTCGATTGAAGTCAGCATTTCGCAAATTCTATGGTCGTTATAACGATCTAGTTCGTCAATACAACCTCGCATTGGGTCAAATGCTGTCTGACGTGTTTCATACCGATTGTTAAGCCGTTCTTGGCACACTGATTTGACTGCGGATAACTCCGTTTACCTGATCAAGATATGGGGCTCACGGCGGGTGTGACCGGTCAACAGGGGATGCTTACTCCTCCTAGGCACCTGATCCCACCTCTGGTGTGTCCAGGGGTCCGTGCTTGCCCAACTATCTATTTTGTATTGCTTTTAGGAGTTATGAGATTGATAACTGTCCGTTATCTTCATCTTGCATACGTCCTAGGTACACTATACATAGATTTAAAAGACTTTATTTTGCTACAAATATTTCCATCCTCCACTTTGAGATCGTCAGCTAAGACGCTCCGAGTCGGGGAATCGAGGAAATCTACTATGTAACGTGGATGTTAAAAGAAATCAAAACGTGTGAATTTCGAAAACAGCACTTGCTGTTAATATGATTTTCTCAATTAGTTAAGTTATTTCTTATAATTTAAAAAATAATGAAAGTTTTGTTTTTGATAATCGTTTGGTTTGAAAAGAGAAAAACAAAACGTCGTAGGTAATACGACGTCACAATGCACAGCCTACATCGGCTGTGTTATATTTCCCGCGTTTTTAACATAAGCTTACAGAGCATGAATATACAAGTAATTTCAAATAGAAAATAAAAACATCTCTAAAGCAACAGTACTATCATTCTATATAGAATAAATTGAATAATAAACATCAAACCATTTTTATAGTTTTAATATGAGTTGAAATAAATGCATGTAAGATACATATCTATTGTAATTATCACCTGCAGCATTTATGTAAGGAGGGGGGAAGGGGTAACTATAGTGATCATAGCGCCATGGTAAACCTGAAAACCATAATGATACTTTCAGGAAAAAAGCCTCCTAACATATGTTAAACTTATTTAAAAATGATATATAATGTGTATTAATATGTCAATTTATTTTCATATGAAGTAGAAGCAGGGCTGCTTATGAGCAATTTCGCAATTTTTAGAAGGCAATTATTCACCAAAGCAGACATAATTTCACCCCCTGAGGAATAAATGACCAATTTTTTTTATATTTTTAAATACGACTAGGGGATGGATTAGTTTTGCGGCCGGAACGACCTGTTACCGGCATTTCTCATGTACAAGATTTTGCTTGAAGTTTATATTCACCGACTAATTGCATATGGACTTGGATAGATCTATATATTTGTTTATTGTCTAGTTATTTTACAAACTGAGGCAAAATGAATGATAGTAAAGTGCTTACGGATCTGAATTGCTATGACAACAGCATTGGACATATTTATGCCACCTGTGCGTTTCTTTTTCGGCTAATCTTCTCAGAAGTTTTTGCATACAAGTTCTCCCTGTTGTAATCACGATCGCAGCGTAAATCCACTGATACATCATCATTGAAAGCTACCCATCGAGAGAGCATAACGGTCTCCGACAAACACTTAAGTATCAAATATAAAATTCTAGTTGATTTAAAGACTTAAACCAGCTCAAAATATCCAAATCACCACTCACGAATTTCTACTTTCACTTCAGAAAAGGGACGTAACTTGTCTTGATCATGAATATACTTGGAATACGCATTGCAGTTAAGAGTCGAGGTGATCTAGATTTCGGAAAAACTCGCATATTTTCGCAATAGCGCAAATTTTAAAATCAATTTATTTGATATGTTATTGAAGTAGATACGATACACATTTATCATTGTAAGAAGAATCCACCAGTGGTTGTGTTTCCGCACAAAATTGAAACAATTTTTTCTCATTTTCAATGTTATTTTTGGGTATTTGAGGGCATATATTTCATGTTATGGCGTTGCAGCAAATCAATGTTATTTTTAAAAATTACACACAACATAGCTTAATTAAATAGCAATGGAAATTAAATGAAAAATGAATATACACATTTTTATAAAAGAAAATTCAATATTTACTGAGGCTCACATCTTTGCACAAAATCGGATGTCATGTTGCCATGGAAACACGAGTCAAAGCCCATTTTTAAAGGTGTCATGATTAAAGGACTGAAGTATGTATACTTTGTGTAAAATTTCGTCAAAATCCGTGTCGGTCGTTTTCCACATGTTTTGATGCTTACAGAGAATGGCTCGCAATTCACTTACAAGGGGGTTATGCATACATACGCCCATTTATCATATTTTAGAATAAATCAAAAACTTTTGCAATATAATTAAAATCAGACTTCTTAGATCCGCGCCGTATACTCTGCGTAAGTAGATCTGACATAACCCGATTAGGGGGTCATGTTCAGATGAACTTTATGTCTGCCAATCAGCGCGTCGGCTTTGAAATCGTCGGTGTTCACATTTCAAGGAAAATGGTTGCAATTGTTTGGTTTGAAAGAAAACATATCTCAGCTAGATGCGACGTCACAATACACCGTTTACGTCAACTGGCGTTATATTCCTCGCGTTATTAAAGTAAAACTATTCAAATCGTACCCATCCCAATTCATACATAAATCGTAACTCACAATTCATTTAATTTGGGTGTATTTCATATCGTACGTTTTGTTGTTTGTATGAACGGAGTAGATTAGGCATTATTGCGAAAGTTTAGAATTCGCTATGCGAGAATATACAATTTTACAGTGTGGAATAAACTTCGTTGGAGAGAGATTACAGCAATTTGTTTACGAATTGCCAGAAACCGCCTAAATAGCCATCATTGTCTGTATGGCACAATCTGACTGGCTGATAGTTCTCATGAATATTCCAAGCGAAAGGTCATGCAGACATGACCCCTATAAGGTTATGTCAGATCCTATTATAGCGATTGTGAGCGTATCCTAGGATCTGATTTTAATACTTTTGTTGATTTTAGATATTCTTACGACACGAAAATACATTTTTAGGTGAAATAGGAATGAATTGTAGGTAAATAGAATGATCCAATTTTCACTTCAGTTATGAGTGACATTGTCGAGTATTGTCCTACAAACCTGACAGAAGTCATCGCGGCATCAGCGAGACTAAACTGCGGTGAAGACAGGTTTGGAAATGATCAGTATTTATGTCTTC
Source organism: Ostrea edulis (assembly GCF_947568905.1). Classification (NCBI taxonomy): domain Eukaryota; kingdom Metazoa; phylum Mollusca; class Bivalvia; order Ostreida; family Ostreidae; genus Ostrea; species Ostrea edulis. The sequence goes on from NC_079164.1 coordinate 5,083,201, forward strand.
CTAACGTCAGAAAGACTGGGCTTGTGGAATATTGTCATAAAGGAGTCATTCCATTGATACCAAGTGGTGAGCTATTAAATGCTATCTTTTAAACTATTGTCTTTATAGAGTACACCTATTGCAATTGTTCACCCTCAATCTCCGTACGTTGTGCGTTAACAATTGAAATATTTAAACTTTGTGATAACTACCATTCCAATCATATTCAAACTTGGGTACCAAACATGTTTGGGACAAGAGGGACATAAAATGTTCAGGACTCCTGAAACATGAAATAAATGCGGGGCGGTCTGTAAATATAAATTCCGTGATCCACGGAGTAGAGGTTCTAACTCCAGGACGGCGCTTTAGGTCAATTTTTTTCGGATTCGTAATTTTAAAGACAAGAGGCCCATAGGCGACATCGCTCACCTGAGTCACCTTGGCCCATATTTAAAGATTTCCCCATTACATTCGCAAGTAAAACTTTGATCCCTATTGTGGCCCAAACCTACCACCAGAGGCCATGATTTTTACAAACTTGAAATTGCACTATGTCAGGAAGATTTCATGTAAATGTAAACTTCTTTGGCCCAATGGTTTTTGAGAAGATTTTCTCTATATATTTGTATTTAAAACGTTGATTCGTTATTGTGGGCACCATCCTACCCCCGAGGATCATGGTTTTAACAAACTTGAATCTGCATTATGTCAGGAAGTTTTCATGTAAACTTTTCTGACCCAGTGGTTCTGGAGACGACTTTTAAACATGTTCTCTATATATTTGTACGTAAAACTTTGATCACCTATTGCAGCCCCATCCTACTCCCGGGGGTCATTATTTTAACACACTTAAATTTGCACTATTTTAGGAAGCTTTCATGTAAATTGTACTTTCCAAACCCAGTGGTTCTTGAGAAGATTTTCAAAAATTGTACATATATATTCGCATATAAAACTTTACTCTCCTATTGTGGCCCCATCCTACCCCCAGCGGCCATGATTTTTACAAACTTGAATCTACACTATGTCAGGAAGCTTTCGTGTAAATGTGCATTATTCTAGTTCCGTGGTTCTTGGGAAGAAGATTGTAAAAGAGTTTCCCTATGTATTTGTATGCCAAACTTTGCTCCCCTATTGTGGTCCCATCCTATCCCCGACAGTTCATGATTTTAACAAACATGAATCTGCACTATGTCAGGAAGCTTTTTATGTATATTTGTACTTTCCTAGCCCGGTGGTTCTTGACAAAATGATTTTCAAAGATTTTCCCTGTATCTTCGCATGCAAAACTTTGATCCCAAATTATGGCTCCATTCTACCCCCGGGGGCCATGATTTAGACAAACTTAAATCTGCATTATATCAGGAAGTTTTCATGTAAATTTGTACTTTCCTAGCCCAGTAGTTCTTGAGAAGAATATTTTGAAAGATTTTCCATATATATTTGTACGTAAAACTTTGACCCCCTTTTGTGGTCCCATTTTACCCCCGGGGGTCATGATTTTAATAAACGTAGATCTGAACTATGTCAGAAAGCTTTCATGTAGATTTCAGTCCTTCTGGTTCAGTGGTTCTTGAGAAGAAGATTTTTTAAATAGCCCACCCTATATTTGCATTTTTGTGATTATCTCCCCGTTGAAGGGAGATGACCCTTAATTTGATCAAACTTGAAAGTACTTGACCCAAGGATGCTTTTGGCCATGTTTGGTTGATATTGGCCCAACGGTTCTGGGGAAGAAGTCGAAAATATGAAAAGGTTACAGACGGACAGACGACGGACAACAAGCGATCAGAAAAACTCACTTGAGCTTTCAGCTCAGGTGAACTAAAAACTGATGACCATTTTTCGTTATCTTTATTCATTTCATAAAAGGATATTGTGTGGATACAACGGGAGGCCAGTTATATTCCAGAAAATGTGAACAATTCCTCTATGGTTGTCCAAGTCAGCATTTCCAAACCAATAAGATATACAGACGTAAGAATCTGTTTTTATTATACACTTCAGTTGAATAACAAAATCATAATTGAACAGAACCCATTTCAAAATACTTGTATCCTGTTCTGTATATCTAGATCCCGCCTGTCTGAATATAAACACAGAGAACCGGTGTTATATTGCTGATCCGTCATGTCCCAACACGTAAGTCAACAGCTAATAGTAAAATATTCTCTTTATGTTGGTAATACATGTAAACTTGATACATCAGGTCTATCGTTATAGGACATCAACATTCACTACGGAAGACATGATGGAAACATCATCCACCTACTCGAACTTCTCTAACACAACTGTGAATACTCTCTACACCACGACCACATCCTTAGAAGATGTACCTGATGTAGGGGCCGTTGTGGGAGGGGTGTTAGCTGCAGTGTTTGTTATCACAGTCCTGCTGATTTTAGTGCGTGTTGTTTTGAGAAGGAGGAAACAACGGAAAAACCAACTTAGAGATGGTAAAAAAAAAACTCTGGAATAGTATATCTCAATTTCTAATAATTAATGGTGTATTTATTGTTACTACTACTGCTACTACTACTATTTTTATTAGTTTTATCATTATCATTATTATATTTAGTACTGTGAGAATTACCATTGGTACTACTACTACTACTACTACTACTACTAGGGGCCTCCGTGGCCGAGGTGTTAGAGCATTGCGCTCAAAATCACACAGCCTCTCACCTCTGTCGGCGCGGCTTCCAATCGCGCCGATAAGTGAGAAAGTTTCCCAGTTTACTTTCGGAAGGTCGGTGGTCTCTTCCCAGGTACATTGTAACTGGGTTCTCTCTTCCACCAATAAAAACTGGGCACCACCATATAACTGAAAAATTGTTGAGTGTGGAAGAAAACATTGAAACAAAAAAAAACTACTACTACTACTACATGTAACTACTACTACTGCATGTACTACTTCCATTTTTATTCACTTTATTATTATCATTATTATTTCTACTACTACGAGAATTACCATTGCTACTATTACTACTACCACTACTATCAATGATAGCGAGTATGGTGTGTAACTCTGGAATGAGTTATGAATGTATTTTCCTGAAATACCTACATGTAATTGAGTTAATGGTAATATGCAATATTAAGTTACACCTATTAGAACATTTTAAAACAATATGTCGGTTTTTTTTTAAATTTAAACATTATTTATTGAGAAACTCAACAGGATTGGGCAACATGCATAGCCTATGTAGGCCTTCTACCAAATACAAAGGTCAAGTGCAAAGGTATGACATAAAGGTATAAAAAGGATCTTTTTGAAGATTTAACAATATTGTAATGAGGTTTACATGAAAATAGTTAATGAGAGTTTTGTTGAATTTTTTTTTTATGAATTGATTTTTTATAGATCAACATGTTTTACACACACACATACTTACATAACCCTCCACCTACAGTCACACACATAGATATATACAAATAATATAGATCAATACTAACCCTCCACCTACAGTCACACACATAGATATATACATATAATATAGATCAATACTAACCCTCCACCTACAGTCACAAACATAGATATATACATATAATATAGATCAATACTAACCCTCCACCTACAGTCACACACATAGATATATACATATAATATAGATCAATACTAACCCTCCACCTACAGTCACACACATACATATATACATATAATATAGATCAACACTAACCCTCCACCTACAGTCACACACACATACATATATACATATAATATAGATCAATACTAACCCTCCACCTACAGTCACACACATAGATATATACATATAATATAGATCAATACTAACCCTCCACCTACAGTCACACACATAGATATATACATATAATATAGATCAATACTAACCCTCCACCTACAGTCACACACATACATATATACATATAATATAGATCAATACTAACCCTCCACCTACAGTCACACACATAGATATATACATATAATATAGATCAATACTAACCCTCCACCTACAGTCACACACATAGATATATACATACAATATAGAACCCTCCACCTACAGTCACACACACATACATATATACATATAATATAGATCAATACTAACCCTCCACCTACAGTCACACACATAGATATATACATATAATATAGATCAATACTAACCCTCCACCTACAGTCACACACATAGATATATACATATAATATAGATCAATACTAACCCTCCACCTACAGTCACACACATAGATATATACATATAATATAGATCAATACTAACCCTCCACCTACAGTCACACACATATATATATACATACAATATAGATCAATACTAACCCTCCACCTACAGTCACACACATAGATATATACATATAATATAGAACCCTCCACCTAGTCACACACATAGATATATACATACAATATAGATCAATACTAACCCTCCACCTACAGTCACACACATAGATATATACATATAATATAGATCAATACTAACCCTCCACCTACAGTCACACACATAGATATATACATACAATATAGATCAATACTAACCCTCCACCTACAGTCACACACATAGATATATACATACAATATAGATCAATACTAACCCTCCACCTACAGTCACACACATAGATATATACATATAATATAGATCAATACTAACCCTCCACCTACAGTCACACACATAGATATATACATATAATATAGATCAATACTAACCCTCCACCTACAGTCACACACATAGATATATACATATAATATAGATCAACACTAACCCTCCACCTACAGTCACACACATACATATATACATATAATATAGATCAATACTAACCCTCCACCTACAGTCACACACATAGATATATACATACAATATAGATCAATACTAACCCTCCACCTACAGTCACACACATAGATATATACATACAATATAGATCAATACTAACCCTCCACCTACAGTCACACACATAGATATATACATATAATATAGATCAACACTAACCCTCCACCTACAGTCACACACATAGATATATACATATAATATAGATCAATACTAACCCTCCACCTACAGTCACACACATAGATATATACATATAATATAGATCAATACTAACCCTCCACCTACAGTCACACACATAGATATATACATACAATATAGAACCCTCCACCTACAGTCACACACACATACATATATACATATAATATAGATCAATACTAACCCTCCACCTACAGTCACACACATATATATATACATATAATATAGATCAATACTAACCCTCCACCTACAGTCACACACATAGATATATACATATAATATAGATCAATACTAACCCTCCACCTACAGTCACACACATAGATATATACATACAATAGAGATCAATACTAACCCTCCACCTACAGTCACACACATAGATATATACATATAATATAGATCAATACTAACCCTCCACCTACAGTCACACACATACATATATACATATAATATAGATCAATACTAACCCTCCACCTACAGTCACACACATACATATATACATATAATATAGATCAATACTAACCCTCCACCTACAGTCACACACATAGATATATACATATAATATAGATCAATACTAACCCTCCACCTACAGTCACACACATAGATATATACATATAATATAGATCAATACTTACCCTCCACCTACAGTCACACACATAGATATATACATATAATATAGATCAATACTAACCCTCCACCTACAGTCACACACATAGATATATACATATAATATAGATCAATACTAACCCTCCACCTACAGTCACACACATAGATATATACATATAATATAGATCAATACTAACCCTCCACCTACAGTCACACACATAGATATATACATACAATATAGATCAATACTAACCCTCCACCTACAGTCACACACATAGATATATACATATAATATAGATCAATACTAACCCTCCACCTACAGTCACACACATAGATATATACATATAATATAGATCAATACTAACCCTCCACCTACAGTCACACACATAGATATATACATATAATATAGATCAATACTAACCCTCCACCTACAGTCACACACATAGATATATACATATAATATAGATCAATACTAACCCTCCACCTACAGTCACACACATAGATATATACATACAATATAGATCAATACTAACCCTCCACCTACAGTCACACACATAGATATATACATATAATATAGATCAATACTAACCCTCCACCTACAGTCACACACATAGATATATACATATAATATAGATCAATACTAACCCTCCACCTACAGTCACACACATAGATATATACATATAATATAGATCAATACTAACCCTCCACCTACAGTCACACACATACATATATACATATAATATAGATCAATACTAACCCTCCACCTACAGTCACACACATAGATATATACATATAATATAGATCAATACTAACCCTCCACCTACAGTCACACACATACATATATACATATAATATAGAACCCTCCACCTACAGTCACACACATACATATATACATATAATATAGATCAATACTAACCCTCCACCTACAGTCACACACATACATATATACATATAATATAGATCAACACTAACCCTCCACCTACAGTCACACACATACATATATACATATAATATAGATCAATACTAACCCTCCACCTACAGTCACACACATAGATATATACATATAATATAGATCAATACTAACCCTCCACCTACAGTCACACACATACATATATACATATAATATAGATCAATACTAACCCTCCACCTACAGTCACACACATAGATATAATATAGATCAATACTAACCCTCCACCTACAGTCACACACATACATATATACATATAATATAGATCAATACTAACCCTCCACCTACAGTCACACACATAGATATATACATATAATATAGATCAATACTAACCCTCCACCTACCGTCACACACATAGATATAATATAGATCAATACTAACCCTCCACCTACAGTCACACACATACATATATACATATAATATAGATCAATACTAACCCTCCACCTACAGTCACACACATACATATATACATATAATATAGATCAATACTAACCCTCCACCTACAGTCACACACATAGATATATACATATAATATAGATCAATACTAACCCTCCACCTACAGTCACACACATAGATATAATATAGATCAATACTAACCCTCCACCTACAGTCACACACATACATATATACATATAATATAGATCAATACTAACCCTCCACCTACAGTCACACACATAGATATATACATATAATATAGATCAATACTAACCCTCCACCTACAGTCACACACATACATATATACATATAATATATATCAATACTAACCCTCCACCTACAGTCACACACATACATATATACATATAATATAGATCAATACTAACCCTCCACCTACAGTCACACACATACATATATACATATAATATAGATCAATACTAACCCTCCACCTACAGTCACACACATACATATATACATATAATATAGATCAATACTAACCCTCCACCTACAGTCACAAACATAGATATATACATATAATATAGATCAATACTAACCCTCCACCTACAGTCACACACATACATATATACATATAATATAGATCAACACTAACCCTCCACCTACAGTCACACACATAGATATATACATATAATATAGATCAATACTAACCCTCCACCTACAGTCACACACATAGATATATACATATAATATAGATCAATACTAACCCTCCACCTACAGTCACACACATAGATATATACATATAATATAGATCAATACTAACCCTCCACCTACAGTCACACACATAGATATATACATACAATATAGATCAATACTAACCCTCCACCTACAGTCACACACATAGATATATACATACAATATAGATCAATACTAACCCTCCACCTACAGTCACACACATAGATATATACATATAATATAGATCAATACTAACCCTCCACCTACAGTCACACACATAGATATATACATATAATATAGATCAATACTAACCATCCACCTACAGTCACACACATAGATATATACATATAATATAGATCAATACTAACCCTCCACCTACAGTCACACACATAGATATATACATATAATATAGATCAATACTAACCCTCCACCTACAGTCACACACATACATATATACATATAATATAGATCAATACTAACCCTCCACCTACAGTCACACACATACATATATACATATAATATAGATCAATACTAACCCTCCACCTACAGTCACACACATACATATATACATATAATATAGATCAATACTAACCCTCCACCTACAGTCACACACATAGATATATACATATAATATAGATCAATACTAACCCTCCACCTACAGTCACACACATAGATATATACATATAATATAGATCAATACTAACCCTCCACCTACAGTCACACACATAGATATATACATATAATATAGATCAATACTAACCCTCCACCTACAGTCACACACATAGATATATACATATAATATAGATCAACACTAACCCTCCACCTACAGTCACACACATAGATATATACATATAATATAGATCAATACTAACCCTCCACCTACAGTCACACACATAGATATATACATATAATATAGATCAATACTAACCCTCCACCTACAGTCACACACATACATATATACATATAATATAGATCAATACTAACCCTCCACCTACAGTCACACACATAGATATATACATATAATATAGATCAACACTAACCCTCCACCTACAGTCACACACATACATATATACATATAATATAGATCAACACTAACCCTCCACCTACAGTCACACACATAGATATATACATACAATATAGATCAACACTAACCCTCCACCTACAGTCACACACATAGATATATACATATAATATAGATCAATACTAACCCTCCACCTACAGTCACACACATACATATATACATATAATATAGATCAATACTAACCCTCCACCTACAGTCACACACATAGATATATACATATAATATAGATCAATACTAACCCTCCACCTACAGTCACACACATACATATATACATATAATATAGATCAATACTAACCCTCCACCTACAGTCACACACATAGATATATACATATAATATAGATCAATACTAACCCTCCACCTACAGTCACACACATACATATATACATATAATATAGATCAATACTAACCCTCCACCTACAGTCACACACATACATATATACATATAATATAGATCAATACTAACCCTCCACCTACAGTCACACACATACATATATACATATAATATAGATCAACACTAACCCTCCACCTACAGTCACACACATAGATATATACATATAATATAGATCAATACTAACCCTCCACCTACAGTCACACACATACATATATACATATAATATAGATCAACACTAACCCTCCACCTACAGTCACACACATAGATATATACATACAATATAGATCAACACTAACCCTCCACCTACAGTCACACACATAGATATATACATATAATATAGATCAATACTAACCCTCCACCTACAGTCACACACATACATATATACATATAATATAGATCAATACTAACCCTCCACCTACAGTCACACACATAGATATATACATATAATATAGATCAATACTAACCCTCCACCTACAGTCACACACATAGATATATACATATAATATAGATCAATACTAACCCTCCACCTACAGTCACACACATAGATATATACATATAATATAGATCAATACTAACCCTCCACCTACAGTCACACACATAGATATATACATATAATATAGATCAATACTAACCCTCCACCTACAGTCACACACATAGATATATACATATAATATAGATCAATACTAACCCTCCACCTACAGTCACACACATAGATATATACATACAATATAGATCAATACTAACCCTCCACCTACAGTCACACACATAGATATATACATATAATATAGATCAATACTAACCCTCCACCTACAGTCACACACATAGATATATACATATAATATAGATCAATACTAACCCTCCACCTACAGTCACACACATAGATATATACATATAATATAGATCAATACTAACCCTCCACCTACAGTCACACACATAGATATATACATACAATATAGATCAATACTAACCCTCCACCTACAGTCACACACATAGATATATACATACAATATAGATCAATACTAACCCTCCACCTACAGTCACACACATACATATATACATATAATATAGATCAATACTAACCCTCCACCTACAGTCACACACATAGATATATACATATAATATAGATCAATACTAACCCTCCACCTACAGTCACACACATAGATATATACATACAATATAGATCAATACTAACCCTCCACCTACAGTCACACACATAGATATATACATACAATATAGATCAATACTAACCCTCCACCTACAGTCACACACATAGATATATACATATAATATAGATCAATACTAACCCTCCACCTACAGTCACACACATAGATATATACATATAATATAGATCAATACTAACCCTCCACCTACAGTCACACACATACATATATACATATAATTTAGATCAACACTAACCCTCCACCTACAGTCACACACATAGATATATACATATAATATAGATCAATACTAACCCTCCACCTACAGTCACACACATAGATATATACATATAATATAGATCAATACTAACCCTCCACCTACAGTCACACACATACATATATACATATAATATAGATCAACACTAACCCTCCACCTACAGTCACACACATAGATATATACATATAATATAGATCAATACTAACCCTCCACCTACAGTCACACACATACATATATACATATAATATAGATCAATACTAACCCTCCACCTACAGTCACACACATACATATATACATATAATATAGATCAACACTAACCCTCCACCTACAGTCACACACATAGATATATACATATAATATAGATCAATACTAACCCTCCACCTACAGTCACACACATAGATATATACATATAATATAGATCAATACTAACCCTCCACCTACAGTCACACACATACATATATACATATAATATAGATCAATACTAACCCTCCACCTACAGTCACACACATAGATATATACATATAATATAGATCAATACTAACCCTCCACCTACAGTCACACACATAGATATATACATATAATATAGATCAATACTAACCCTCCACCTACAGTCACACACATACATATATACATATAATATAGATCAATACTAACCCTCCACCTACAGTCACACACATAGATATATACATACAATATAGATCAATACTAACCCTCCACCTACAGTCACACACATACATATATACATATAATATAGATCAATACTAACCCTCCACCTACAGTCACACACATAGATATATACATATAATATAGATCAACACTAACCCTCCACCTACAGTCACAAACATACATATATACATATAATATAGATCAATACTAACCCTCCACCTACAGTCACACACATAGATATATACATATAATATAGATCAATACTAACCCTCCACCTACAGTCACACACATACATATATACATATAATATAGATCAATACTAACCCTCCACCTACAGTCACACACATACATATATACATATAATATAGATCAATACTAACCCTCCACCTACAGTCACAAACATAGATATATACATATAATATAGATCAATACTAACCCTCCACCTACAGTCACACACATACATATATACATATAATATAGATCAATACTAACCCTCCACCTACAGTCACACACATACATATATACATATAATATAGATCAATACTAACCCTCCACCTACAGTCACACACATACATATATACATATAATATAGATCAATACTAACCCTCCACCTACAGTCACACACATACATATATACATATAATATAGATCAACACTAACCCTCCACCTACAGTCACACACATACATATATACATATAATATAGATCAACACTAACCCTCCACCTACAGTCACACACATACATATATACATATAATATAGATCAATACTAACCCTCCACCTACAGTCACACACATAGATATATACATATAATATAGATCAACACTAACCCTCCACCTACAGTCACACACATACATATATACATATAATATAGATCAATACTAACCCTCCACCTACAGTCACACACATAGATATATACATATAATATAGATCAATACTAACCCTCCACCTACAGTCACACACATAGATATATACATATAATATAGATCAATACTAACCCTCCACCTACAGTCACACACATAGATATATACATATAATATAGATCAATACTAACCCTCCACCTACAGTCACACACATAGATATATACATATAATATAGATCAATACTAACCCTCCACCTACAGTCACACACATAGATATATACATATAATATAGATCAATACTAACCCTCCACCTACAGTCACACACATAGATATATACATATAATATAGATCAACATTAACGTAGATCAATCTGATAAGAAAATAAATAATTTGTGAAAAAAAAAAAACCAACAAGAAAGTGCAAAAATTAACTTGCCAAAAGCGCTTAGAAGATTTAATGTAGTTATGAACATAAGAAATAATTTTGCAGTTCAAGTGATATGAATACTCAGAACTACCATATATGATATAGTTCAATTGAAAAGGAATACCAATGTCATGAAATTGCTGCATAAGAATATGTCTGATGATTATATTTTGCACACTATGTAGGTTTTCACATTCTTGGAATTTAATTTACGCAATGATTTGATAGCTGATATTTTGATCATAAGTGAGATTATGATATTGTTTTGAAAATATGATGATACAAAATGTTCTAAAAGGAGAATTTCAGTGTACCCCAGAGTATGTGAGAAGTGATGTACATTACATGTCTATTATAAAAATTTCCAATTCCTTTCAGTTTACAATCACATAATGGTAGGGAACTCTAAATAAACAGATATTCTGAGCAGTCATTTATAAGAAATTTTTTACACACTTGCGTGATTACACACAATCCTAAAGTTAACATGGAAAAAGATGCCGGAGTTCCTCACTGACAGTATCTTCTGTTTTTGGATATCATGTATGAACCGCCTATCAATCTGGGCATAAATTTTGTTCACCTTTTACTGTTTTTAGCTCACCTGAGCTGAAATCTCAATTGAGCTATTCTGATCACGTTTTGCCTGTCGTCTGTCTGTCCGTCTGTCCTTTTAACTTCTTCAGAAGCACTGGGCCAATTTAAATTAAACTTATATGCAAGCTTGTTCAAATGAAGGGTCATGCCCTTTCAATGGATACCTAATCATGAAAATGTAAAAAAAGGTTTTGGTCGTTTAAAAATCTTCTCAAAAACCATTGTGCTAGAAACGTTCGGATTTACATGACAGCTTTGTGATATAGTGCAAATGCAAGAATTTGCTAAAATCATAGTCCCCGAGGATAGGGTGGGACCACAGTAGGGGATCAAAATTTTACATACACGTATGTAGGGAAAATGTTTAAAATCCTCTCGAGAACCTCTGGACCAAGAAGGTTCAATCTTACATGAAAACTTACTGATTTAGTGCAGATTCAATTTTGTTAAAATCATGGATCCGGGGGTAAGGTGGGGTCACATTGGGGATCAAAGTTTTACATACAAATATATTTGGAAACTCTTTAAAATCATCTTATCAAGAACTACTGGACCAGAAAAGTTTATATGTACATGAATGCATTCTGACATATTGCAGATTTAAGTTTTTTAAAATCATGGACCCTGGGGGTAGGACTGGACCACAATATGGGATCAAAGTTTTACATACAAATATATAGGGGAAAATCGTCTCAAGAACCACTCAGCCAGGAAAGTAGAAATTTACATGACAGCTCTCTGACAACTGCAGATTCAAATTTGCTGAAATCATGGCTTCCAGCCGTAGGGTACATATGAATATATAAAGAAAATCTGTAGAAATCTTCATTTGAAAAAAAATCACAGAGCCAGAAAAGTGGACATTTACATGAAAGCTTCTTGAAATAGAGTATATCCACATTTGTGTAATTCATAGTCACCGGGGGTAGGATGGGATGAAAGTTTCATTTAAGCTGATATATAGGAAAAATCTTTCAAACTATTTAAACTAAGGTTTTCATATTTTGTATGTATATTTCGTATTGTAAGACAGTTATTGTCATATCACGATATTTAACCTTGTGATTTTTACCTCCGAGTTTGACATTCTTTTAAGAAATCATAAACTATTCGGAGCTATTTTATATGGGACTCTTATTAGGTCACCTGAGTCACTCAGGTGGTCTATTGCTATTGGTATGCGTCCGTCATCATGCGTCGTCCGTTAACAACTTCTTCCCAGAAATTACTAGACCAATCTTTACCATATTTGGTATGTAGCATCTGTAGGTGATGGAGAGAGGAAATTGTAAATTTCATGCCCCACCATAAAGAGTTTTAAATTTGGGGTAAAAACTGTAAAATTGATGTATTTCTTTTAAAATCTTCCGTACTTCTGGGCATCTAGCAGAGAATGTGAGTATTTAGTAATAGTGAGCAAGGAAGCTTTAACCAGAATTGTAAATTTCATGATCCCCGGGGTAGGGGTTTTGGTCCAGGGTGGGGCCAAACTTGGAATATAGTGTTATTGTGTAAAACACTTAAATAACATCTTCTTCAGTACTATTGATACTGAATTGAAACTAAATGGATATTTAGAAAGAGGAGATAGTCCTTTACTTAAGTTGAAAATTTGATGATACTAGGGTAGGGGTTCCGGTATCAGGGTGGGGCCAAATTGGTTAGTTATTAAAAGAACTTCTTCTTGATAACTATCATTCCAATTCTTTTCAAATTTGGTATAAAGCATCTTTGGAACAAGGGGAACATTTTCAGGATTCCAGCAGTCTGGGCCTACAGGACAAAAAATGACCAAAATTGACAAATTTTCAAAACTCTTCTTCTCTCGAACTGCACATGTGTAAGAAAAATTAAATACATTGTGATGTAGAGCAGGAATGACTCTACCACAATTGTAAATTTCATGATCTGCGGGATAGGGGTTCTGACTCCCGTGTTGGGCCAAACTTGTTATATAGTGTTTATGTGTAAAACACTTAAATAACACCTTGTTTAGTGCTATTGATTGTAAGTTGGAACTAAATGAATAGTTAGAAAGAGCAGGTAGTCCTTTACTATAGTTGTAAAGTTGTTGATACCAGGGATAGGAGTTTTGATATCAGGGTGGGGACAAAATGATCAGTTATTAAATGCTTTAACAGTAGAAATTTCTAACTTCTTCTTGATGAAAAGTGAAGATAACGAACAGTGATCAATCTCATAACTATCATTCCAATTCTTTTCAAATTTGGTATGAAACATCTTTGGAAGAAGGGGAACATAAATTGTAAATTTTAGAATTCCTACACCCCACCCTGGGGCGGGGCAAAGACTGCCCAAAATTGACCAAATTTCAAAAATTGTCTCTAGAACCACACATGTGTAATAAAAATTAAATACATAGTGATGTAGAACTGGAAGCCTTTTACCAGTATTGTAAATTTCATGGTCCTCGGGGTAGGGGTTCTGATTCCAGGGTGGGGGCAAACTTGGTATATAGTGTTTATGTATAAAACACTTAAATAGCATCTTCTGTAGTGTTACTAATACTAAATTGAAACTAAATGAATATTTATGAAGAGCAGGTAGTCCTTACCAAACTTGTAAATTTGAAGATTCCCAGAGTAGGGGTTCTCATCCCGGGATGGGACCATACTTAGGATATAGTAGTTAGGTGTAAGTTTGCTTATACGGTATAAAATCTAAATGCATACTTAGGAATAGTTGAAAAGGATGTACAAAAAATGGTGAATTTCACAGCCGAGGGTTTTGACTCTATGATGGGTCCAAATTAGACATATCTTCTAATGTTAAAAATCGATCATATTATGTCAATTCTGTCATCAGTTTATGAAAGTATGAGGACATTAAAGTGTTAAGAACACATCCTGATTTGTACTGTTTCTGAATATTAGAATTTAGCTTAGATATTCAGAGCAGGATTGTTGTTTTGTTTTGTTTTGTTTTTTTTGAATCCATAGTCCTTGGGAGCAGTGATACTTTTTCACTAGTATTCAGGCGAAAGATAAGGTCTGTGGATTTCTTGTTTTTTTGTTTTGTTTTTGTTTTTTTACATAGATTCATTTTGTGAAGTTTGCCCTTTTGACTTTGATTTGGGAGTTTGACCTACTTTTTAAAAAGTTTACTTATTCAATGTCTCCCGACCTATCTAAGATAGATCTTTCATATTTTGTTTATATATGTCTTATTGCAATACCTTTTATTTTGATTTTCTTTATTTCTAGGAAGAGATGAAGAAACCCTGCGTAAGTATTATTCTATTCAGATTATAGTTCAATTTTAGCTGTAACACACAAATTGATTGACTGAGAGCACTGAAAGAAGTAGTTAATACATGTATTGTATAATATAACTTGGTATGAGGACACGTCCCCGTGACAACCAAGATGGCTATTCTTTTTTCTCTTTTTTTTTTTTATACATTGTTGCACTATTAAGTTAATAGGCTTCTATGAAACTGAAAATCATTGGAATCGAATGTGCACATTAAAACACTTTTGTTAGAAAAAATTTTTCTCAACAAGTAACGCTACACAAATTATTAACGATCAAATTTCAATACAAACTCTGATACAACGATATCACATGCAAAATAATGGTATATCAAGTATTTGCAAATTTTGCCCCTTCAATTTAAAATATATTTCTACTTGGGGATATATTGCTTGATTCGCTCATCAACGCATAATACGTCATGCTTTGCAAAATGAATGAGATGACATCACGTCAAATCGACTGACATGTGGGTCGCTATCTGTGAATTGCTCACATGATTTACTGTGTCAGTTTTAATTGGCGACAATGCTACACATAATAATGTAATTTAAACCTTTTATCAAACAAAAATTCACAAATCATGTTATCGCAAATCATATTGCATTTTCTGGTACATGCTCCTGTTATGCGAATCAAGATGGCTTCCTTCTCAGTTGATATTTCGTTGGTATGTTGCTAAGCAAATCCTTGCGCGTTGCATGTAATTTCTATTGTTATCAGTTTTTGTATGTAGTTTTGTCCTTTTGCATTATGAATAAGCAGATTATAAAAAGCGTTACAAATTAAATCACATTGTATTCCATAGGTCAAAAGTAGCCCCAATCTTTATTTTTTTCAAAAATGTACCTAGAACAAGAAATGTAAGAGTATTATCCCTGACCTGAAGTACACGTCATAGTCTGGACTTGTTTTAAGATGACGCAATGAGAATGTCGATGAAAGTTGAAGATAAACAACAGTAATCAATCTCACAACTCTTTTAAGAAATACACAATAGAGAGTTGGGCATAGACGGGCCCCTGGATATACCAGAGGTGGGATCATATGCCTAGGATGAGTAAGCATCCTCTGTCGGTCGGTCAAAACCGCCGTGAGCCCTAAATCTTGATCAGGTAAGCGAGCTAATCCGTAATCAGAATCCGTGTGCCACGACAGGCCTAACAATTAAAATGAAAACGCCAGACATCATTTAATCCAATGGACAGGTTGTAATGACAAAATAGAACATCATAACAACCATGGAATTTACTGACTTTATACAAAACTCTTAAACTCCTTTAACATGAACTTACTTGTCAGTAGCCATGCCTCAATATCGTGTGTATGTCTCTCAACTTATTCAATACTATAGGTCTTCTGTGTATGATCAGTTTTGAAATTAATGCATACTGGGTTTCATCGATTTCATTTGAAGTCATCATTTTTAAAATTATATGGTTGTTATAACCGCCTAATTTGCGAATACAACCTGTCGTTGGGTCTAATGCTATCTGGCGTGTTTCATACTAATGGTTAGGCCGTTCTTTGCACCCTGATTTGACTACGGGTTGTTCCAATTATCTGATCAAGATATAAAATTCACAGCGGATGTGACCAGTACATAGGGGAGGGTTTCTCATCATAAACACTTTATCCCACCTCTGGTATGTCCAGGGGCCCATGTTTGCCTTACTCTTGCTTTTGTGTTCTTTATAGGATTGATGAGATTGATCACAGCTCCTTATTTTCACTTTTCTTTGAAAATACTTAAAGATAGTATATAAATAATATTATTGTAAGCTGAATGTATAGTCATAATGTTATTCAAGGGATGAGATATACATTGTATACAGTCGTACACTGATCTTATGAAATTTATATCCAATGATATTTATCAAATGCAGATTAATTTCCATCAGCCAGTAATGAAATGTTATTATTTTCTAGTTTTTGAATTAACCAACGAAACAGGAAATAAAACGGCAGAAAATAGCAATTCTCCTGCAGGTAAGTTTTCGTTTCTGATATCATTTTAGATAATTCCTAGCCGTTTTCTTAAAATAAGTGATTCAATGCGTAACATAGCTAAATCGATATGTTCTGCGTAGAGTCTGTTTCTAAACGGAAATAAGCTACTCACTCATATGAAGATGTTACAGGAATGTCAACAGTTATTTCTTAAGTCCGCAGGGTCCATAGGGGATCCTTACTCATCCAGACCCCGCCTCTAGTTTTTCATGAGGTCCATGTTTGCCCTTTTCTTAATTTTGTATTATTTTTTAGGATTTCTGAGATTTATTGATATTTGTTATCTTTTTCTATTCATTTTGGAGACTACATGGTCATTACAATTATCGTATTTGCAAATACAACTTGCCATCAGGACGAATGTTGTATGATGTGTCGTATAGCAATGGTAAAGACGTATTTCACAATGAACTTCTCATGTTTGCGTATAAAGATATGTATTATAAGGTTCACAGTGTAATTGGTCAACAGGAGTTGCTTACTCCTCCTCTGTAATTTATCTCTCTTCTTGTTTTTGCAATTGTTTGTGTTTATCCTGCTTTCAAATTTACATTATGTACGATTTATGACGTTGTATATTGTTGAATGTCGCTGATCCACGCACAAGTACTCTGAATCCAGTAAGTGTTCTACCAAGCCCATATCTCTGCTCTTCACAACAATATTACCAACTGTGAAGGAGAAACTTCAAACTCACTGTGCGACTACATATGCCTGAAGTGGTGTTAATCAAATGTGGATTCTAAAAAATTGAAAAAGAATTTTAGTAAACTTTAAATCACAAAACTTTTTTCCAAATCAATAAGATCAAAATCTATGACTGTTCAACGCTTTACACGACCATTCCTCACGATAAATTAAAGACTAGATTTTTAACATCATAGACAGTTGCTTCTTCAACAGAAATGGAAAATGGAAACATTCATATCTAGTGATCATCCAAAAAATTACTTTGTTAAACACCACTCTGATTCCACGCACAAGTACTCTGAAGTTGAAATGAAAAATATGCTAGAATTCCTCATTGACAATATCTTCGTGGTCTTTGGTGATTAGGCCTACAAACAGTCTGTTGGAATTCCCATGGGCACGAACTGTGCTCCTTTGTTAGCTGACCTGTTTCTATATTCGTATAAAGCAGAGTTTTTTCAAACACTTCTACGTGAGAAAAAGCAATATCTTCTTGTTGCCTTCAATTCGACATTTAGATATATCGATGACGTTTTGTCTATTAACAATAATAACTTTCATTCATATGTCGATTCGATATATCCCTGTGAGTTCGAAATAAAATACACTACAGAGTCGTCCACTTCTGCTTCATACTTAGATATTTTACTGAAAGTAGACATTAACCGCAAACTGAAAACTCAACTGTATGACAAACGGGATGATTTCAGCTTCTCCATCGTCAACTCTCTGTGCTTGTGTGGCAATGTTCCTTTATAACCTGCATATGGTGTTTGTATCTCTCAACTGATTCGGGTGACAATAGCTTGTTCTGCGTATAGTCAGTTTTTAAATCAAGGCAATCTGCTGACAGACAGGTTGATGGTACGGGAGTTTCGGCGGTCTTGGTTGGGGTCGGCGTTTCGCGGGTTCTGTGGTTGTTATGGAGATCTAGTTCGTCGATAAAGCCTGTCGTTTGGTTGGGTGCTGTCTGGTGTGCTTCGTGCTGATTGTTGGGTCGTTCTTGGGACGCTGGTTTTGACTGCAGATGACTCCGTTCGGGATACAGGGCTCGCGACAGGTGTGGCTGATCGGCGGGGGTGCTTCTTCCTCATGGGCGCCTGATTCCACCTCTGGTGGAATCAGGGGTTCGTGTTTGCCCAACTATCTATTTTGTATTGCTTATAAGAGTTATGAGATTGATCACTATTCGTTATTTTCACCTTTCATAAGCAAATTTGTTGATGTTTTTTCTAGCTTTTACAAGTTTTTGCATTCAAAATTTGATAATTTTACATTTTATAAAAAGAAAACCTGAATTATTGCGATAAACTGTCAATAAAATATTTACTTAAATTGAATAGGAAAAGTATATCTCAGAAACAAGAGGTTCTGTCTAAGACTCGTCCTATGCTGTTAATCTTGTTCCCTCGGTGAAATCTACCCTAAACTCATACTAATGGAGGAAGCTCCAAGTTACATAATAATTATATGGTGGTCCATGTACATTACTTTTTAAAATCATTTATTTCCATCAATTTCTCGAGTCTTTCAATTTAATTTAACTCGGTGTAACAAATTCATGCATTCAATTCTTTAATTCTTAGGAAATGGAGGACAAACGGAGTCTTTACAAACAGAGCCTGATAACACACGTAGTAATAAAAATGGAAAAAATAAGCCTAATGCATTACATGAAGCCTGCAACAATGCAAAACTTGAAATTTTTAAGCATTGTATCCAAACATACCCTGACCTTCTACACAATGTTGATAATGATGGATGGAATGCTGCTCTATACGCCGCTCGGGGAGGAAACGTTAAAATTCTACAATTACTGACAAATAATGAAGTAGACGTCAAACATAAAAACAATGATGGCTGGAACATTCTTCATGTGGCTTGTGTAAACTCTAACGTAGAGATGAGTCGTTCTATCATCCAAACATACCCTGACCTTCTACAGAATGTAGATAATGATGGATGGAATGCTGCTCTACACGCCGCTCGGGGAGGAAACGTTAAAATTCTACAACTACTGGCAAACAATGAAGTAGACGTCAAACATAAAAACAATGATGGCTGGAACATTCTTCACGTGGCTTATGTAATGTCTAACCTAGAAATGAGCCGTTATATCATCCAAACATACCCTGACCTTCTACACAATGTAGATAATGCTGGATGGAATGCTGCTCTACACACCGCTCGAGGAGGAAACGTTAAAATTCTACAACTACTGGCAAACAATGAAGTAGACGTCAAACATAAAGACAATAATGGCTGGAACATTCTGAACGTGGCTTGTGTAAACTCTAACTTAAAGATGAGTCGCTATATCATCCAAACATACCCTGAATTTCTACACAATGTTGATAATTATGGATGGAATGCTGCTCTACACGCTGCGAAAGGAGGAAATGTCAAAATTCTACAACTACTGGCAAACAATGAAGTAGACGTCAAACATAAAGACAATGATGGCTGGAACATTCTTCACGTGGCTTGTGTAAACTCTAACTTAGAGATGAGTCGTTATATTATCCAAACATACCCTGACCTTCTACACAATGTTGATAATGATGGATGGAATTCTGCTCTACACGCTGCTCGAGAGGAAATGTTAAGATTCTACAACTACTGTTAGATAATGAAGTAGACGTCAAACATAAAACAAATGATGACTTTAACATTCTTCACGTGGCTTGCGTAGAGTCTAACCTAAAAATGAACCGTTATATCATCCAAACATACCCTGACCTTCTACACAATGTTGATAATGCTGGATGGAATGCTGCTCTACACGCCGCTCGAGGATGAAACGTTAAAATTCTACAACTACTGGCAAACAATGAAGTAGACGTCAAACATAAAAACAATGATGGCTGGAACATTCTTCACGTGGCTTGTGTAATTTCTAACCTAGAAATGAGCCGTTATATCATCCAAACATACCCTGACCTTCTACACAATGTAGATAATGCTGGATGGAATGCTGCTCTACACACCGCTCGAGGAGGAAACGTTAAAATTCTACAACTACTGGCAAACAATGAAGTAGACGTCAAACATAAAGACAATAATGGCTGGAACATTCTGAACGTGGCTTGTGTAAACTCTAACTTAAAGATGAGTCGCTATATCATCCAAACATACCCTGAATTTCTACACAATGTAGATAATTATGGATGGAATGCTGCTCTACACGCTGCGAAAGGAGGAAATGTCAAAATTCTACAACTACTGGCAAACAATGAAGTAGACGTCAAACATAAAGACAATGATGGCTGGAACATTCTTCACGTGGCTTGTGTAAACTCTAACTTAAAGATGAGTCGCTATATCATCCAAACATACCCTGACCTTCTACACAATGTAGATAATGATGGATGGAATGCTGCTCTACACGCTGCTCAAGCAGGAAATGTTAAAATTCTACAATTACTGGCAAATAATGAATTAGACGTCAAACATAAAAACAATGCTGGCTGGAACATTCTTCACGTGGCTTGTGTAAACTCTAACTTAGAGATGAGTCGTTATATTATCCAAACATACCCTGACCTTCTACACAATGTTGATAATGATGGATGGAATTCTGCTCTACACGCTGCTCGAGCAGGAAATGTTAAGATTCTACAACTACTGTTAGATAATGAAGTAGACGTCAAACATAAAACAAATGATGACTTTAACATTCTTCACGTGGCTTGCGTAGAGTCTAACCTAGACATGAACCGTTATATCATCCAAACATACCCTGACCTTCTACACAATGTAGATAATTATGAATGGAATGCTGCTCTACACGCCGCTCGAGGAGGAAACGTTAACATTCTACAACTACTGGTAGATAATGAAGTAGACGTCAAACATAAAAACAATAATGGCTGGAACATTCTTCACGTGGCTTGTGTAAACTCTAACTTAGAGATGAGTCGTTATATCATCCAAACATACCCTAACCTTCTACACAGTGTTAGCAGTAATCGATGGAATGCTGCTCTACACGCCGCTCGAGGAGGAAACGTTAAAATTCTACAACTACTGGCAAACAATGAAGTAGACGTCAAACATAAAAACAATGATGGTTGGAACATTCTTCACGTGGCTTGTGTAATGTCTAACCTAGAAATGAGCCGTTATATCATCCAAACATACCCTGACCTTCTACACAATGTAGATAATGCTGGATGGAATGCTGCTCTACACGCCGCTCGAGCAGGAAACGTTAAAATTCTAGAACTACTGGCAAACAATGAAGTAGACGTCAAACATAAAAACAATAATGGCTGGAACATTCTTCACGTGGCTTATGTAAACTCTAACTTAGAGATGATTCGTTATATCATCCAAACATACCCTGACCTTCTACACGATGTAGATAATGCTGGACGGAATGCTGCTCTATACGCCGCTCGAGGAGGAAACGTTAAAATTCTATAACTACTGGCAGGTAATGCAGTAGCGGTCAAACATGAAAATAATGACGGCTAAAACATTCTTCACGTGTCATGTATTTACTCTTAACTTAGACATAAGTCGTTATATCATCCAAACAAACCCTGACCTTCTACAAAGTGTAGATGATGATGGATGTAATGCTGTTCTACACGCCGCTCGAGGAGGAAACGTTAAGATTCTGCAACTGCTTCCAGATCATGGTGTGAAAACATAAACCGAAATTTGGAATTTGGAGTGTGTAATGTGAAGCCCATGTTTGTAGAAAAAAGTAATAACAATGTGAAAATTGTCTTCTCTTTTATTGAAGAATGTAAAATTTGCTCTGAGGGCATGACGTATCATGGAAGCACATATACTATAGCGTCGTACATCAAGTTGATCATACTCAGAATTGAGTGACGTTTTCGCTTGAGATAGATTTACAGTTGGGTCTAGTTCTTTTCTTTGAACTCTTAGAGGCATTCTATGTAGGCATTAAAATTTTCAACATAGGGATGGATAGGTAACCTCACCGATTTTTCTGAAATTTGGCATATAGTGATTATTTGAAACATCCTCATGGAATCTTGTACCAAAATTCGTAACTGGGGTACCATTGCCCTGGTGAGAAGAACACCTTGAAAATAGTTCCCAAGATGCTTAGAAATGCTGGGTTTTGGCCTATTTTTGATTAAACATAAATAAATTTTACAGGTGTACAAATTTTTCTATTGTTTGCTTAAAGATTAGAATAAGCATAACAAGTACATCATACAACATCAATAAATCAATATTGGATTACCTGAAGTTAAAAACTCAATGTATTGGTGTTTTGACTATTTTTGAAAAATCAATTTTAAGCCATTTTATAACATCATTTACAGTAAAACAAAACAACATACATCTATGAAAGTTATATATGATTTAAAGGTCATAGGAGACGGTTTTTAACAATACGTTTTCTCTCCATAATTATCAACTTTGTTTCATAGACTCCTCATAAAAATACTTTTTTGATATTAAAAACTATATTAACCCGAAGAAATTGAAGTGCAAAGGTAATCGGAATAGAAAATCATTACCCGATTATCGATCCTGATTTCCTGAATTTGTGACGTCATAAGAGACCACACTCAGATTTGCGAATCAAAACAAAAGCACATCCATGGACGATTTATTCGCAACTGGAGGCGTTTTTGAATGGGGAACCATAGTTTGTATACAAGGATATCACTTTGAACTCATAATTAATGCAAATACCAGCCACATCGACGATTTTTCATCGGAGGACGAACAAGAAGATTGATCAAGATCCTATTTATTCCGTATCGTTTGAAATGATACTGACAGGTTAATTAACGATAAATGTATGATAATTTCAGAGTACATTCTCAGAAGACAATAAGAGAAATATAGATAGTTATTACTTGGGCTTTCTAACCCCATGCAGACACAGCGACGCAGCATCGTTTTTTCCAAGGGTGTGTGTGTGGGGGGGGGGTGAAGGTTGACTGATAATAACTTAAGGTAGGCACCCCCTCATCCCCTTTGGTTTTATGTGCTTAAAGTTCCACCCTGACTCGGATATATTTTATAGCCAGATCGAAATTTCCTTTACACACATCGTGAGCGCCGTTTTTTAAATTTATTTTTATAGGATTTTTACAAGTATCGTGTACAGCTATTTTAGTTTAACAGGTGAATCTAATAAATATAAATGGCTTTAACATTCTTTTACAATAAAATTTGCGACATAAGGGCCTATATGAAGAATAATTACCATCACATTAGCCGCTATAAAGGCTCTTTCTTGCGTATAATGGTTGGAAATGGAAGTAAGAGGAAGAACGAAATCGTCGGAAACTATGTTTAGTTGTCACACATCAGGCAGTCAAATGGATACAAGAGAACGTAGAAAAAAGAATAATCTGCTTAATTTATCAATGGCTAACATTCTCATTTAAACAAAATAAATTTATCGAGCTTTAATTCTTGAATGTTGATTCATTCAACCGACCGGTTGTTCAAAATACTCGGCCTATAACGTTATTGTTTGTTAAATTTTTTTTACCCTAATAAGGAAATCAACGTGCAAATTAGTGCTTCATTTAAAGAAGAAAAAAAGTAATCCCACAACTCTTGCATGACCGTAAAAAATGGTTTATTTCACCTGATATAAAAACTTGTAATTTCAACATGCTCCACCATTTGCTTTGAACATTCTTTTTGAAACAGAAAAGAAGGGGGGGGGGGGTCTGATAATGCAACTTTCAACATTATTTACTTTGTATTCAGAGAGAAAAATTCTGATCAGAAGAGCTTCATATAACTATTTCATAGACAAATTTCATTTCTAAACAAATCAGATCATGTTTATACTAAATTATGCAGTTCTAACTATTTTCGACTACAGACCATCTGCAAGCACGGCGAAGTCGAGAAAATCCTGCAAAACGTTGACTATATATATAATGACGGTAGACTACACGTTGGTTTGTAGCCTAGTCGGAAATAGTTAGAACTGCATCTGGTCGAAGATTTAATTTCATAAACCCATTAGTTTTTGCCAAACTAGAGTGAATACAATACCGAAACTGATCCTCATCAACCCCCGTAATCGCGTAAAATGATTGTCAAACAACTTCGAGTTCTGTGTTCTCGGTGTAGATTTCACACCCAAGTCTTTCTGAACGTTGGATCATTTAGACAAAAGTATATAGAAATACCTGACTTGCTACAATTACAGTTGAATGTAAGCACATTGAACATTTTGACGGCTAAAACCCGCAGTTGTTAGTGTAAACAAATACACATTTGCGTCAGGCTGGTCTCTTTTGACGTCATCAAGCAAGGGAGATAAGCCATGTTACTATTTTGATACTTCACACCACGGCAACATTTGACGGTCTGTAGCGCCTGTTACCTTACGATTTTTTTCTGAATGACTTCTTTACATATGTTAAGTAATTAAAGAAGAACACATTTTCGTGCAAAACAATTTTTTTTTTTTTAAAAAATCGTCTCCTATGACCTTTAATTGATCCCTTTATGTATAAATAAAAAAACCAATGTCTTATTTTGCTAATTAAAATCATATAGCTTAAAAAATGTGTTGCCTTGGTAATATGACAAATCTCATGATCTGAATATATGGGTCACATTTCAATATTTTATATAATATCCTTCAATTTGAAATAAACAATGATGCATATTACGTACTCTCCTGTTATGAAATATTTCATTTGCCATAGGAACCATATTTCAGTATTTCATCACAAAGTTTTGTTAAATAAACTAGTATGATTGTTTGTAATGTAAAACTTATACGGTACCAATTTAGATGCACCAGATGCGCATTTCGACAAATAATGTCTCTTCAGTGATGCTCAACCGAAATGTTTGAAATCCAAAAGCATTGCATGTCTGCTTATTACCATGTTATAGTGTAAACTATCTCACTATCATATTATGTTTGAACATATAAATTAATGTACAAATGACTGCTTGAATTGGAGATAACAATGATGAGTTATTGTGTTACCATAACAACCATTTTATAAGATATATGATTCCTTTTAATTTTGAAGAAAAATGCTAACTATAAAACTGATTTGTGTCAGGAAGCAGAAACGTGCGTGCCTATTTGTTATGTGAAAGTGTTCTGTTATAATCTTAATCATTCCTTTAAAGTACTTTTTTTTATAATTTCCATGGATTTGTCATACATGTAAGCTGATGTTGCAAACATTTATAAAATCTTGAAATCGAAAGGCATTGGTAGAAGATATACTTGATATGAAAATGAAATGTTATGAATGTGTTTGAATTGCATTATACTTTGTATCGAATGTAATTTTGACTTTATACATTATAAGATTAGATATTTATCTATAGGTCTTCCCGGTAAAAGCATTATATGACTCTCTTTAAAGCTGTATGGTCCGAATTACAATTTTTTCCATCTCGTAAAAACGCTATTAAATCATTGCACGTATGTAGTTATGATACTGTACGACATATCATAAATTATTTCACCTGTTTTAACCCAAATAATTTGATTTTAAATCGATGTTTACAAATAACTGCGTCATTGCCATTTCAAGTGACAGTCACATGACCAGTTCAAACTTTCAGATCATCTGTGTAAAGCTGTGTATTTTGTTATAACAGTGTCATACCATAAGTTTAATAGAAATAAAAATATCAAATACCTCTTAGTAATGTTTTTGTTTTACGCTCTTTCAGCCTTAAAACTAGACAGTTGCGTATGAGTTAATACATCATGTTGGGATTCCCCTAACGCGCGTGGGTCTATTTATAGACGTCTATTATGGGATGATTTATATATGTAGCCACTATATTTACTTTCTAAATAATATTCTCACTGTTTTCTTTTACATACAGATGTTTTCAAGCACATAATTAAGGGAAAGTTAATAACTTTATAAAGTAATTAATCTGCTTTAAAGTAATTATGTACAAAAATAATACATGAACATCGGGTCATACAGCTTTAACCGTTTAAATTCAATAATTAGAAAGGGGAAAATATGACAAAAAAATATGTTACTATGGAAACGATAGGACCAGCAACCACAATCATTGAAAACAATTCAATGTACTTCAGTAAGTTGATTTTATAATATTATAAAGTTATCTTTGTATTCATAGGCTGGCTACAATATACTAATTAAGAAAGAATTCAATTTGTAGTTTAGTTGCTATGTTGGTTATTTAGATCTCTTTTCATTTACATCAACAAAGTATTTTACCTAATTATACTCAGTTAAGTCAGTTTTGACCAGATATAGTCCCAAAAGTCCTGTTATAAAAATGTTGGTAATCTGACTGTTTTGTCTCCATGGAAACATTAAATAGGGACTGTAGCAGCTACATGAAACTGTAGTATATCAATGATTGGGTATGCATGCTTTTCCCAACATTTTCTTGACATTGATTTTTATCAGCTACCCACATTCTGAACAGTGCTACATAGGTACTAAATGTTTCTAATTTGTTTTGTGTGTCCACTAAAGCTGCAAGGTACCAGAAACATTTTGTTACCTAGGTCATAATCTACTTACACCACTCTTCCATTACATTTCTTTCTTTCTCGATTAATTCAACTTTAGTGCAAAACATCTTAATATAGATGGTATTTTGTTAGTACTCTCTCCATCAGTACATAGGTGCACTTTTTTAGTGAATTTGTAGCCAAAAATTTCAGCAATTTCCATGAATATCAAATTCTGTGATGTGGCATTAAACAACGCAAAATTGAAAATCAATGCCTAACATATCTAATGTTTATAACAACACAATTTATAAGGGTGGGGGATTGCTGGTGTTAAAAATAGGTTAAGTAAGTAAAAGTAAGTAATTTTTATTTAAAGTCGGAAAACTATATACAGGTAAACAATAAACATGAGCTAAGAGCTCTTTAACCGACTATATAGCATTAAAAAAAACACAAAGCACTAATGATATATAATTGCATGCATAGACATAAAAACAGAAATTTGAAATAAAATAGGACGCATACTTGTATACAGACATCACAAGTCATGTATATATATACACAGGGACTAACTATATTAAGATGAGCATGCATAACTGAAAACAGTTTGCAACACAAACATAAAAATATGGATATATACATAGAATAAATAAATATGCATACCTAAGAGACAGAGCGGAGTAAAAATAAAACAGTTAAATTTGTACATATAAGCTTAGAAGCATAGTTAGAAGTTAGATCAAAACTTTAAGATTTAGGCAGGAGAGGCTGGAATTTGCATGAGCTGCATTTACAATTTAATTCCCCACACCAATTTTGAATATAATTTGAGAATAGATTATATGATGTAATATTTCTTGCTTCGTTTGGCAAAGAGTTCCAGAGCTTTGCTGCCTCATATCTGAAAGATTTAATCCCGTACCTGGTTGTTCTAGGTCTTGGTATTTCCGCTGTATTTGTATATCTAAAATTGTATGAATGGTTTTTTATAACAACTAGATCTTGTAAAAAAAGTGGGGACAGTTTGTTGATAATTTTAAAAGTTTCTAAAGCTATTGTTCGCATTCTTCTGGTTTTTAGTGAAGGCAATTTATATTGTTTTAATAGGTTTTCGTAAGTACTTTTATAGTCACCATAGATAAACCTCAGAGCTCTTTCCTGAATCTTTTCAATTTTGCGGGTGTTTTGTTCAGTGCAGAAGTGCCATGTCAACGGGCAATAACTAACATTTGACATAATAAATGAATGATATATGGTTAATTTACCTAATTTGCTAAGATGTTTGCCTATTCGTTTAAGAACATTTAATTGCCTTGCTGCCTTTTTACAAATATTGGTAATATGTGTGTTGAAAGAAAGTTTAAAATCAATTGTAATACCCAACAATTTTATTTCTTCATCACATGAAATTTTTATTCCATCTAAATCAAAAACTATGTTTTCATTGTGTGTTTTGTTTCCAACAGAGATAGCTTGGAATTTTTCTGGATTTGCCTGCATTTTGTTTGATTTAAACCATTTAATCAGAGATCTACTGTCATCTTGAAGTGCTGCTATTACCTGAGTTAAAGATTTATCTGATTTTGATAAAGTATTGTCATCTGCATAGTTGTAGAGATTACATTTATTTACAAAGTGAAAGAGGTCATTGATAAAGATGTTAAAGAGTAAGGGGCCGAGGATAGACCCTTGTGGCACACCTTTGATTATATTTGACATGATGCTGGTGTGCTCCCCTACTTTAACACACTGTTTTCTACATGAGAGATAGCTACTTAACATCTCTCGTGCTGCTTTTGAGAGACCATATACTTTTAGTTTAAGAAGAAGTAGTTCATGAGGAAGGCAGTCAAAGGCTTTAGAAAGGTCCATTAAAATTGCTGCTGTGTACTTGTTTTTATCCAATGCTTGTTTCCAATCTTCAATTACTCTTAATAAAGTTGACTGTCATCCAAAACCTGACCGAAAAGCTGCCAAAAAAGGATTGAAAACATTTTTAAAAAACATTGTTAACTGATTTTCAATTGCTCTTTCAAAAACTTTTGAGATTGCAGGAAGAACACTAACAGGTCTATAGTTACCCTTCTCTAATGAACTATTCTTCTTATGTAATGGTGTCACTTGTGTTATCTTAAGCTGGTTAGGGAAAGTTGATGTTGATAGGGACATGTTAATTAGTTGACTTAGAGGTTTGCTGATAACTGGTAAAGCGATGTGTAAGAGTTTTGGAGAAATTCCATCAATACCAGTGGCTTTTTTAATATTTATTTTCATTATACTTTTTGTTACAAAGTCTTCAGTGACAGCTTTAAAGGAAAATGGATGTTGTTGTGGTAATTCTGTTTTATTTGCTTTTATTGCCTGTATACTTGGGTGATTTTCATCTACTTGTTCTGCATCCCCAATATTTTTAGCAACATTTATGAAAAAGTCATTAAAAATTTCACATACTTCTTTCTGGCTGTTTACAAGCGTGTTATTTTCCGAGAGAATTAAGTCTTTCTGTGTGGTGCATCCTTTGTTTGTTAAAAATGGTTTTACAGTTGGCCAAAAGTCTTTTGATTTTGGGCCTCCAGCACATCTTTCAATGAAGTATTGATTTATAGACTTGTTTTTTAGGGTGGTTACGTAGTTTCTTTGTTTTCTGTACTTTTCCCAATTTTCAGAGGAGTTTATGGATTGGTACTTGTTAAACAACATTTTTTTCTTGTATATTGCCTTCCTAAGTTCTTTATTCATATATGGGACTTGTTTTGTTTGGATTTTCCTTGATTTCAGTGGGGCATGTTTGTTAGCTACATCTAGAAAGCAGTTGCTAAAATCATTGTAACACTTGTTTACATCTTTGCCATCACACAATAAGCATAATTTGGTTTCTAATTCCTCTGCAAATTTTTCAGCATCAAAATGTTTGAAACTTCTACATAATCTGCGTTTTACTTGTCTCTCTAATATGGTTATGTCAACCTGAACAGATATAAAATTGTGGCAGTCACTAATTCCTGAACCAAAATTACATACTTTCCCTGTGTTTGAATTTTCGTTGGTGATAATGACATCTAGTAGGGATGGTTTACCAATTTTGGTAAAGCATGTTGCTTTTTTCACCAAGTTCTTAGCACCATGAGTATCACATATATCAGACAATATTAAGCTTTTTTGTTTGTCAAGCATGTTGATATTTAAATCGCCAATAACGATGTAGTTGTCATATCTACTTATAATTCTATCTAGAGTCTTGCTAAAATCGTCGCTAAAAACATTTTCATTCATATTCGGTGGTTTATATGCTCCAACAAATAACCATTTGTGACCGTTTGATGTTACCTCTATTACCACGGATTCTATGTCTTTAAATTCAAAGGTAGGCTTACGATCTCCAGCCAGATCGGACCTGAGGAAGGCTAGTACTCCTCCACCATGCTTATTCCGATCAGCTCGCCACATAGTATAATTGTCAATTACAAACTGTGCATCGGGGTAGGAGGCGTCGATTTTAGTCTCTGCCAGAAAAAGCATGTCGATGAGATTTCGCTGTAATATGTCCTTGATCTGATCATACTTTCCTGCGAGACTGTTTATGTTTAAATATCCACAGATAAGCTTAGCTGGATTCGCTTTTCTAACGTTTACTAAGTTCTCCCAGATGTCATGGTCGTTTTCCACGTTGTTTACGCCGGAAGTGTAATTGTCATCTCCTGAGATGTCGATCCCGATCGTTTCAGGCATCATGTCAGCATCTGTTTCCATGCTGGGTGCGGGGTTGTCAATAGATAAACATGCATTGCAGACCCATTGTGCTGCAACGGGTGGAAAGTTGTCCGTGCAGCATTTAAGGTGACATCTTATATTGCAATGTGTGCATATCAAAAGTTTCTGATTTTTTCGTGTTTGTCTACTGCAGGTCACACAGGGAAATTTAATCGGCCCAGGGTTGGTTGAGATGTCACCCGCTATAAGAATTCGTAAGATTAGAAGGTATTTTCCCACTGAGTTGGATCCATTGTCTTTGTTTTTGTTTGCATCAAACAAAGAGATTTTTGGCGGGTAAAGTTTTTGCAATAAATAGTCATCTAAGTACTCTTCAAAGTTTAGTCTAGACTTACATATGTCGTCTAAAGATGATTGAGGATCGTGTGTAGTAGCATGCTGGTCGGCAGGTGGTGTAAATCTGCATATTATGGATGTTATGACCAGAGCTATTGTCCAGTGATATGTCCAATCCGCCATTTTTTTTATTTTTTTTTTATTTTTTTTATTTTTTTTTTTAAGATCACAGCGAGAGATTTTTTCTTCTCCCGTAGAAGTGTTTGAATAAATTCTGCTTCATATGAATATAAAAACAGGTCAGCTAACAAAGGAGCACAATTCGTGAAAAAAATAGCACAATAAAGGCCTGAAAATACTAATGGGAAATCAAAGTAATCCTTGAACCAATGTAACTCTAGCTAGAGACTAAGTTAGATTTCACAGAATTTAGACCATTTCCTAAACATGAAAAAACAAGGATGCACGAGCAGTTCTGGACTTAACCCTATGAAGAGAAGAAGGAGAGAGAGAGAGAGAGAGAGAGAGAGAGAGAGAGAGAGAGAGAGAGAGAGAGAGAGAGGAAGAGAGAGAGAGCTAACTTTAGTCCTAGCAAAAGTGAATGGAAAATGCCGTTATCGCTGTTTATATACTGACTGTAACCAATGAAAATGACTCTTACGGACAGGCTTTAAAAGAGCAAGATGAATATCTAACATGACCTCTGATAAGTTTAAGGTACGAGTTTTAAACCAATGGAAAGTCAGGAAACGAATTAACTTCGGAATGATTGACAAGATGGAGATACATGCAACAACGGAATTAGCAGAAAAATGGCAGATGTGTGGAAATAATAAAGTAAACAATTTACAACTAATTTGGACCTTACACAAAAGTAATGATCAACAAAAAGGATGGACACGCAGGCAAAGGTACAAGAGGAACAAATTAAATGCTAATAAAACCAAAACCATTACAATCTCCTCCCCTTAAAAGAAAAAATTACAATTTTTGTTAAATGCAAATAAATAGTTCACTACACTTCATTTCTTAAATCCACCAATGGGGCATCTTTCATTCCTCAGGTTGTGGTATGTCAAGAAAAACAAAGGGGTGGATGGAGCGCTCCTCTGTCGTGCTTCCCTAGCCCTTTCCCTCTCCTCCTTGTTGATCCTTTGACGCGGTCTTCTTATCATGATGTCAGTTGTGGTATGGTGATGCACCTTCCTCATATGACGCCGTACATCGGACATCTTTATGTCCGCGGGTATGTTAAGGCATGTCATGCTCCATTTATGCCCGTACACTGCATGATTTTTTAAATCTGTCCTACACAGAGAGAGGGAGCTACTAACTCTTAAAAACTATTTTGGTTGTTTACATGAGAACATTTTGTATCATAACAACATGACAAACATGCGCTTCCGTATGACGTCATTGCATGACTGTTTTAAATAGATCACAGATTTACCTTAATAGAAAATGGAAAAGTAGCACATTACTCCATGATTTAAATATTGCTCTAACAGGCGACAATGACTGTAAAACACCCATAGTATATCAGAATTATTGGATAAGTCTAAATAAAAATAACTGCTAGAACTGTTTGACTTCTAGATAATTTATAATAAATCAACTAGGGTGTTTCTTATCATAAAACAACTCTCATTGAATGTATCAAATAAAGTCAAATGAGCAATCATATGAAGAATGACCTAGAAAATATTTAAACTTATACTGATGTGTTGGAATTTTGGGAAAATATTTAAACACAAAAATAAAATAATAAAAACATATTTATTAAGTGTAATCAATACAAAAATGGCATTGTCATTTTAAAAATATATATATTCAAGGGGTTCATTGGTTTAAGGAGAATAAACATCCCTTGATTTAATTCTACGGCAAACTCTAGACCTTTTGAATGCAGGACTGGGTTCTGGAATAAAAGCAGCTAAAATTATTCCTCTTCACTCAAGAGCTCATTATGTACAGGCTCAGGAGTAATTTCTTCAGAAATTGATTCTTCAAGGGGAGCAACTACTGATATCCAGCTAGGTGATGGAGAAATACCTTCATATGGATTTAGGTGATCTACAATACATGCACTATCTGGTGTTTTCTGTATTTTGTAAGTCAGTTCTGTTAGTTTGTTAATTACTTTATAAGGTCCTATCCAACCTAAACCTAGCCAGTGATTTTTTTGTTTTTCAAACTACCACCTCTCCTTTTGAATTTGGGAAAAAAATAGCGACATTTTCCTCAAATTGGGAAAAATTATTCATAGTAAATTAAAATGGTGAAGATGCATAAAATAATTAAATAACAATTTTTTTTTTAGGTTTATTTCAGATCTGATATAAAATCATAAAATAAATTATTATTTAACATTAAATATGTATTGGAAATCACACCTTGTATATATATTATTTACTTTTTCTAAGAACTACTTATTGTCTAATTTCATAAAGAAAATAATAAAGTATTAATTCACCAGCATTTGTACCCATAATCTTGTAAATACTAGTATTATATTAATAATCAAGTTTCCAGAATGTCTCTCCTGTTTGGTATTTTTCGAATTTTAATAAAATCCTATACTGTTGGCCACTTCCTGTTATTAGCCTGACCCTACAAAAAATGTCGGTCAAAATAAATTGTAAACAGTATGGCTAATGTGCATCTGGAGGTTATGTACTTCGCTCCATATCTGCTTATATGGATGCCTCTATTGTTTTACATATTATTTACAAAACCTTTTGCATGTGCAGTGGTTTGGAGAATAAATTTGAAGAAAAAAAAACCGTATTTACTCTGTCAGAAATATACGGTTACCTTTTTTTAAATGGCCTAATTTCCCTAGATATGAAATTGGGGAAAACATATATATATATAATGGGGAATAAATAGCTAATTTTAGTGAGGGGAAACAGCCGAATATCGGTGGCATTTTAGCCCCAAAAAATCACTGCTAACTAAGCTGCTACTGTAGGAGGATACCATCTCCTCACATAATTATCCTGTGAAAATTGCCTAGGTTTAAGACATCTATCATAATACGTCATTTGTTTTTCAGCGGTTCACTTCAGAATTTCATTAACAAAATCATAAGTTTCAGACAGAACATTTCTCAACCATTTCACATATTCAATAGGGCAAGTAGGATTTGTGGCACGTTGGGATTTTCCCAATATAAGATCAATACGACCAGAAATTCCATGACCAAACATGAGCAAGTTGGGTGAACAACCAGTACTTTCTTGAACTGTAGACATATTCGCCATAAAAAGAAACGGCAAATTATCATCCCAATTGTTCCTAACATTTGATGCAGAGTCCTATTATACCTTTCCACTAACCCGTCGGACTGTGGCCTATAAGGTGTAGTCCTTGTTTTCTCAATACCAAGTTTTTCACACAAAACTGAAAATAATTCTGACTCAAGACCCTGATCAGAATGGATATGCTTGGGTACACCACATCTACAAATAAACACATTCACAACTTTATCACCTACAGTCAATGCGGTTTGATTAGGAATTGCATAAGCTTCTGCCCATTTTGTAAAATAATCACAAGATCTTCGTTTCCATCGCCAGTAATTGGAAGAGGCTCAACAATGTCTATTACAACCCTATCTAAAGGTGCGCCAGTAACTGATTGACAAAGTGCTGATCTAGCTAACCCTGGACCACTTTTAGCTCTTGCACACACACATTGCACTGCTTACACCAGCGTTTAATATCAGAAGACATGCATGACAAATAAACTCTAAGTCTAATATGCGGTCTCTGCCTGAATGTCTTATAGTTCTAGATTCATGTAATTGGTACAATATTGTATATCTGATTTCCTTAGGAGCAACTAACAACAAATTTTCATTATCATCTGAATGTTTCCATCTATAATAAAGGGTATTCTGAACAACTGTTAATGACTCTCATAATCCCCAAAGTGTTCTGGAGATGCATCTAATACAACATGACGGGGTGGTTTTGTAATGAACTTTTCTTTCAGACTAATAATATGTTTTATTGCATGTTCATTTTGTTGCAAGTTAGATAACTCCTTATGTGACCAAGTTGTAACCAGTTTGGTTCAGGCTTACCATCAAGAGAATATGTTAATGTATTAGACTGGTCTCCTAATTCGCACTCATTGTAGTCCTCAACACAACTACCCTATATGTGACAGATGTTAAGAAATCTTTTGTTTAGGCAACTCCTTTGGAGGCATAAGACAACTGTGATTCCAGAATGACAATCTGGACAATCTTTACGTCTGCATTGTTGTGTAACCTCCCAGGTATGTGCACAATGCTAAAGTCATATGTTTCTAGAATAGAGAGCCATCTGACTAACATCTAGTTTCTTGAAATTCTTTAGCCAGATTAAGGACGCATGATCTGTTCTGATTCTACCCCAAACGAAGCGTCTGAATTGTCTAATAAAAGTAATGGCATTTAACAACTCTTTGTATATTATGCAGTGTTTGGCTTGGTGTTTGTTTAATGTACGACTTACATATGCTACAGCCCCTTCTTCACCATTTTGAATCTGTTACAGTACAGTGCCAAGTCCTCTGAGCCTGGAGTCAGTATCAAGAATAAATTCTGAATTGTTATCTGGATAGGCCAAAATGGGGCTCTTGTTAGTGATTCTTTGAGTTTGTTAAATGCAGATTGATGTTCAGGGGCCAACAAAATCTTCCTCTTTTTCTAACGAAATATGAAATAGGACTTGCAATTGTGGAGAAATTGGGTATGAACCGCTTATAATAACCTGCGAAACCAAAGAAACTACGAACGTCAGTAGCATTGCTAGGTAACTCGAACAATTTTGATTTTTTTCTTCAATTAAACTAACAGATCACTTCTTATACAAAACCTGTAAATTTTCTGGCAGCTCAGATGATACATCAACTGACTTAATACTTGGCTCAACAATATCAACAGATTGTAACGCCGCAACTGTGGCATTCTTGTCAACTCTAACAGGCCTATCTGTAATATTTAAAACGGAAAATAGTATATTTTCTGGATCAACCAAAGTTCTGGAAGCCCACATTGTAGCATTCTGTATATGCCACGTTCCCTGAGTGTCTCTTACCCCTCTTGTTGGTCTGAGTTTTGAAAGCTTATCTACACAAGTTTGCACTAATTTCATTAACTCTGACATTTCTTTAAGGTATCCGAATCTCATTAGACCACGTGACTAAAAGACGATGTCGGGACATATTGGTATATGTCAGAAGGTGTCGGAAATTAATAAAAAGTATTTTAATAAACATATAAAATTAAATGAATAGCTATTTTTAATGGTTCATTTTGTTCGCCAATCATTAAAACATAAAACACGTTCAAGTTTGATGTTTCCGTAAAATCTCGCACACACGAGATGGTGGGACAATCTGTAATGGTTGCGCCCCTGAAAAAAGTCGTGCGGGAAAAACGTGGTCGTTTTACGTCGGATACAGTCAAAAAAGGGGAGAGGAAGACAGCACAAAACGACAGAAGGGTATTAGAAACACCGTTGTTGAACATAAGCACCCTATTGGACATTTTCACAACGATAAGAACAGATGTGAAGAATGTTGTCCGGGAATATCACGGTTAGCGAATTAAAAAAAGATAGAAACGGAAGATTGAGGAAAGGGTAGGCGTGTTGTAGAATTGAGATGTTTGGTCGATTCCTTAAGCCACTGTCTGTTCTGTAGGATGGAACCATTATATCTTGCGCATGAAACTATCAAAGGTGAAATGAACATGGGACAGGGGGTTATTTGTATATACAGTGTAATAACTGCGGGCAACTGATGAACACAAAGTTAGGTGCAGTTATGTACTGCGTGTTTATAATTGAGAAAATATACAATGTTAGTGTTTGCATATTCAATTAACATCCACAGAAGATTTGAAATTTGCTGAATATGTTTTGTAGCAATGATTGACTCGATTGGAGGCCCACAACGAGTCAATAATGTCCTTACAACGCTTGATCTCCCATCGATATCAAACAAAAATCTCAAAGCCATGGAATGACGAGCTGGGCAAATAATTAAAGATTATGCAGAGAAAAGTATGGCCATTGCAACTAAAGTATCATTTGACACTGAAATGAGGTCAGTTTTTCAAAGTACACACGGCTACAATAAGATATATGTGTGTTTCCTATTTTAATTTAAAGGTAGGTAAAACATTATTTTATAAAATGGAAAACATTTTATCAAAATCGTAGTTTTTGATATGCTGTAAATACAGACCTATTTACATTTGAATACTTTTCAAACAATATGATTGATTATATATTGTTAACATACCTCTCGAGAATCCTTCAATCATATGGAGATGTCACTACTACTGGTGAAGGGCTGCAAAATTTAGGCCTATGCTCGACGCTTATGGCCTTTGAGCAGGGATGGATCTTTATCGTGTCACACCTGCTGTGACACAGGGCCTCGGTTTTTGCCGTCTCATCTGAAGGACTGAGAAAATCGAATGCAAATGAAAAACATAAAACATTCCTGTTTCTAAAGTTCGGATTTTTATTTTATTATGTATGTATCATCAATAGAGTCTGCAGCAAAAATGTAGATGTAGGGTTGGGAAACCAAAAACAGACATATTTTATTTAGGCCTAATATATTTGAAAGATTGACATAATTGTTATTTGTAGTTTGTCACAATTTTTCAATTTAAAATACAGGGAATCATGTAGGCACATACTGTATGCGACACGACACAAAACACTAGGTATTATTCTATTTGATACTTTCATTTTGTAATTTGATATGAGTGGATAAGTATTTACTCATTTGAAGTGAATGCCCTCCTATTTTATTCAGACTCTATCAATTGTGTACTTCAGGAAAAATTATAAATGAATAAGTGAAACAATTAAAATATCATTCATTGTAGTGACATTTCAACTATGGAAGAAAACAATGCACCATTTGTCCATCACGCTACTTTTAATGAGGTACTGCAGTTATAGATGGTGAATTTCTAGGGTATGTAATATTAGAATGTTGAAACCTATGTCAGAAATGACAAAGTTGTTACCCTTTATGTGCATATATAGGTAACATATATACCTATGCGAGTATAAATATGATACTACTGAAATAATTTCAGTAATCCTGCATCACTTTTGAAATCTACAAGTGTGCTTCAAGACCTGGAGGAAAGTGGCGATTCTGGAAATGATGATGAGTAAGTTCTAAAATTTTCATCATATACTATAACACTAACAACAGCATATTTTTTTAAATCTTGGGAGTGATCTGACTTGTATCAATATACCAGTTAACCAGACACAGTGCTTGCACGTTTACAATTCATACACCAGAGAAAAGCGTCGATTAATTGGAAATATACATTATCTTGTGTTATTTATTTCAGGAATTCTAACCCAGCGCAAGTTTGTCTGCCAGATCGAGATTCACTAAATGTTGATCATTCCCCTCAGACTCCAAAACTAGTTTGTCCATCACATATAGATTTACGGGAAATGGACCTTTCTCTTCACACTCCACAAGGAATAGTCAAGTAATTCTCATATACTTTAATACTTTCATGTGATACATTTAATTTCGTTCATATATATTATCATGTGAACTTTAGTGCATTCTCATTCTATGTGGGTGTTATTTATAGTGAAACTGCACATATAGACAAAGTGTCAGGAAGGTGCTGACCATGCTGGCAAAAACGGATTTGGTAGTCTAACAGGTAAGATAATAAATTATAAAAGTGTAATGTGGAATTCTGCTGAAAACTGTATCAATTTTCAGTTTACGCCATAAAACATTTAAACATACAAGAGGCCATACATTTTTGGTCAGCAAAAGTAAGTATGGCAATAAAGTTCTTAAAACTGTTATTAAACATCGAACTTGTTCGGTTTGCAAATGGTGGAAACGAAATAGACCTGGAGAAAAGGTTCGCAATCACAAATGTGTCTGGAATCACACAGGATCATCAGGACAGATGGAGGCTATGGCTGGGATTCAAGCGATAAAGGAGATGATGTCACAAAAGACACCAGTTGAAGTTATTGAGGGTGATACAATTCTGTGATATCAAGGATTGAGAATGAACTGGGTGTAAGAATAAAGAAACAACTTGACCGTAACCATTGTGTTAAAATGTCACTAAACATTTATATGACTTGAAGAACAGTAAAGCCGCAAAGATAACCAATCAAGTGATTCAGCACTTCACAAAATGTATCAAGTACATCTTCGCTAAAAATCAAGGTGATCCAGACGACATACGGGAAAACTTAGAAGCATTAGTGCCTCACCAGTTCGGAGACCATACCAAGTGTTCCAAGGATACAAGAGAAGACCAGCTGAGTTTACCATACAAGACATCACTAAGTGACCCAGTTTTGAAAGAAAAACCTGATACAATCTTTGAACATGTGATTGCCAAAGCTACTTTGTATAGTGATTTAGGGTCCAGCCAAGCTTGCGAAACATGTTAATCGAGCAGTCAGTTTATGAGCACCAAAAAACTTGCATTATGGGAAAAGTCTAAGCCTTGACTTTGTGTAAAAACTACTGCAGCATGTATGAATGAAGGTCACAAATACTTACCGGAAGTAGACAAGTTTGATGTTATCTTGAGGTGTTTGTTGAGTTTTGTTTAATTCCCTGTTGTCAGTTTTGACCATTTCTTGCAGCTTATTTTTGGAAATAAATACATATTACTAACAAAAACTCTTCTATGAATGTGTATATTTTCAAAGTAGGAAAACCTTATTTACATTAACTTTAGGCTAATATTTATTGTTGTAAATGAAAGTTGAAGGTAACGAACGGTAATGAATCTCATAATTCATAATTTTTGAATTACTCGAAAAGAATGATGAATTTTTTCTTGCTCATTCTTATTCAATGTATTTACTATTACTTTCAGGTATTTAAAGAACACGGATTATCCCCTGGTCATCATACACTGAAATATTCGGAGAATATGGACATGAAAAGACAGAAGAGACAGGAAAGATCAAAGTTGCCTGAAAAGAAGCGCCGTCGATTGGAAATGAAGCAGGAGAAAATTACCCACAAAGGAGCGAACGAAGCAGCTGAAGGAGATACATATCAATCAGGTAAACAATAACTTACAAAGTGTTAGTTAATGAATAAATGTTGAAAGTGATTGTTTGTATATTAGAGATACATGTATATTCATATTTCATCAGAAGTTGAGACTTTCTCACCAAGTCGACATCCAGACTATTCCTAATGCAGTTCCCAAACCAGGATTCACCAAAGTCGACCACCTGAACGAAGTTCAAGAAAATAGGGTCATTATCGACCTAGAAACTATAGGATTTAGTAAGAAATATAATTGACTTCCACAATATAGCTCACCCTAGTTAAAAGCTCAAGTGAGCTTTTCTGATCGCTTGTTGTGCGTCGTCTGTCTGTCCGTCTGTAAACGTTGTTTGGTTTTTTTTACATTTTCGACTTCTTCTCCAGAACCACGGAGCCATTTTCAACCAAACTTGGCAAAAAGCATCCTTGGGTGAATGACATTCATGTTTGTTCAAATGAAAGACCATATCCCCCCAAAGGGGAGATAATCACGAAAATGCAAGAATAGGGTGGGGTCATA
This sequence comes from Ostrea edulis, assembly GCF_947568905.1. Lineage (NCBI taxonomy): Eukaryota > Metazoa > Mollusca > Bivalvia > Ostreida > Ostreidae > Ostrea > Ostrea edulis. The sequence goes on from NC_079164.1 coordinate 5,125,379, forward strand.
TAAAATATTTTCTCAAAAAGCACAGGGCCAGAAAAGCTGCATTATACATGAAAGCTTCCTGACATACTGCAAATTCAAGATTGTTAAAATCATGGTCCACGGGGGTAGGATGGAGCGATAATCGAGGATCAAAGTTTTACTTGCGAATATATAAGGAAAATCTATAAATATGGGACAGACTGACTCAGGTGATGTGGTCCATGGGCTCATTGTTGGAGTTTTGAATACCATTACCAATTCTATATTTAGAGTAAATTACATGTATCTAGATAGTTTATACCGAGCGAAGCTCGGAAGGCCCGTCCACGAAGCAAGGCTCTAAAGGTAACACGTATGTATTAAAAAAAATGAAAAAAATCAGCAAATGAATAAAGATAATCTCTACATACGTTCACTGAAAATTTCGTGATCCATATGGGCGCGGCTATATTGTTTTGTTCATTAGTTGCTTCTACAGTTATTCGTGTTTTAATTTGAATGGCGAAAATACAAGACTGACGTACAATTTGTAATTCAAACACTCAGTTTGTTGAAAATAAATAGTATAATTATTGTCACATTTTGTTGTCAGGAAATATAACAGATAATGGTACACTTTACATGTTTATTACTTTTACATCAATTTTGTTACTAATTATTACACAAATAAATGAAATATAATTAAAAACTCAGTCTTGTGATTGTCACCATAATGTCACTGCGGTTGTTTCAATAACTACACTGGGTCCAGTTGGAATGGTGGCTCCTTTTGGAATTCTAATACGTTTCCTCTGGCTCCCACTCTCACTTCCTACTTCTCCTTGATTTCTTTTAATTTGTGGCTAATTTAAAGGATCTATAAAATCAAGTTGCACATTTCAAATATACATATTGTTATCTCACATTGCACATGTACCATAATCTAGTGTGAATGTGTACACATCACTACTACAGTGTACAATTTTTGTACTACAACTACGATACACTGTATATATTCACTGTTCGTTATCTTCACCTTGCATTCATATATGTACTTTGACTCTACTAATTACTTCATATGTTATTACTCAATACTCAATATATACATATACTTGTGCATGTACTTTACTGACTACACAATACACATATTGGTGTATGACACTTGACAATGTGTTTTCACATTGTTACTAATACTCATCACTTTACTTGTATACTCATGAGAGTTTTACACATAATCTATACTGAAAACTATACATAGTACTCGCAAAATTAACAATATGCAGACTTGAAACCAACTTTACACAACAAAGTTAACAATAAACTGCAAGTTTTAAGCCAATCATCAAAAATATGAATACAACTAAATAGATGAACGAGTTCACGAGTTTCCATAAATAAAAAATATACGATATGTTTACACCAGCTTTTTACCACATTGAATCTGTTGGTTCATTTCTGTTTAGTTTTAGCTTTCTTTCAAATATTGCAAACGAGATGTATATTGTTGTTTGTAATTGTTGGATTTGAAAGACGAAGAAGTCGAGGCTATATGTGACGTCACAATGCACGATTTATGTCGGCTGGCGTTATAATCCCCGCGGTAAAGGAATAGGCGGATCCTGTAATTATCCTCATATATCCCCCTTTAATATTTAGATGTTACTGGGCGTTTAGCGCAAGGGGAATTTCATAAATAATATATATTCTAAATGCATTATAATTTACCGTACTTAACAGAATTATGATTATCACTCGGGACACGCCAATGACCATTTCATGCTCCGCCCGGTAACGGGTGGTTTCGTCCCGAAACCACCTGCATTCCTTCGCTCGGTCCAACGGTCACACCGTATATATTATAGATATGTGTTTTCATAATTTTTCAATTCAATTTTATGGATCCTTTTCAGTTCAGCGTGGACTAATGCCTCATATCACACAGACTGCTGTGCAAGTTCTGAATTCTGATGTCGAGTGTTCATGTTATGTATATACTGGGATGGTGAACACATGACTGTGCACGGAAAGCATGTGGCAACTGTATCGATAATAGAGGCACTTTCAAAATTTTTAAAGTTTTTGAAGAACATTAGTAATGTTCTTTTGATTGCACACAATGGAAAAGTTTTTGACTTCCGTGTTCTATCCTATGCTATATGTAGAGTGGGAATGAATTTTCAAATCATGTTTTAGTATTTGTGGATTCTTTGTCATCATTGCATTCAAAAGTTCCAAAACTTGGGTCTTATAAGCAAGGATTTCTAGCAGAATATTTCTGTCAAGAATCTTACAATGATCATGGTGCAGTTGATGATGTCAAAATGTTAGCTAAGATTCTGTATGCAAGTGGCATGACAGAAGCAGATGATGTAAAACATTCTCATGCGTCAAATTGTCATTTTTTACAAGAAGGGTTCAATCTTGCCAAGGCCAAAAATATTGGCACCCTACATTGTGTTGTTGCCAGTGGTGTACTCAAATTAGCTACTACAGAAAATATAGCAGACTCTGACCTAAATCTACAACATTTGAAGTTTGTTTGGCAGAGAGATGTTGAAGATGATCTAAGAAATATTTTTACTGCAAACAGTTGTTTTGAGAAACCACGTGTAACCAAAGATAAAAAGTTGTTGGGAAATATTAGTCCAAAGTTTTGTTCATTTTTTGAACAGTAAATTAGTCATGTTTATAAGCATGTTTTGAGTATGAGTTTGACACATGTAAAGTTGATAAATTAGCTATTCGGTCGTAAGATGTGAAAAGTAAACTATATATGATAATGAGCATTTCCTGATGATTCAAGGTCAGGTGGAGGTTAGTGACATTTATAATTGTTTTGTTAGAGTTCCTATGCTTTCATTGTTTTAATGATACATTTTTCATATGTATGTTATTTTTGTTTTTCAAATTGGAATGTTGCATCAAAATGTTTCAATGTTAAGATTTTTGTAGGGGTTGTTGTTGTTCAACATAGTATAATTTAAGCTTTCTATGGTAAGTGTATTTATAATTGTGGTAAACAAAAATATAGGGATTGAACTTCATTTGCAGTACATTATTTGTGAAAAATTTGCATTTTTTTTAAAAAACAGAGATTTTGTACATTTCACCTTTTTTATTTTTCCATTTTTTCTTGTTTTTTCATAGTCAGTTTGTCTTTTTGAAGTTAGAAGTGTTTTATAATCAAAATTATGTTTTAATAATAAAAGAAAACTTTAAATGTCCATTTATTTCTTATTTTATTTCATTATTAAATAAAAGTTGCAGCATAATTGAAAAAGATATAAATAATGATAATTTAAGGTGTTTTATGCCCTCGAGATCGAAGATCGGGGGCATATTCTTTTTGTCCTGTTTGTCACTCTGTGATCCTGTAATTCTGTCATTCAGTCTGAAACTTTAACCTTGCTAATAACTTTTGAACAGCAAGTGATAGAGCTTTGATAGTTCACATGAGTATTCCTTGTGACAAGACCTTTTCGTTGGCACTAAACCTCTTGACCTTGACATTTGACCCACTTTTATTATTTTTTTAATTGGTCATAACTTCTTAATGGTAAAATTAGAGCTTTCATATTGTACATGAGCATTTCTTGTGACAAGATCTTTCTACTGGTACCAAGATATTTGCCCTTGTGACCTTGGTCATCTTCGGAATTGGCCATTACCGGGGACATTTCTGTTTCACAAACACATCTTGTTGCGGTAAGTTTTCAATGAAAAACATAGATATAGCTTTCAGAATCAATTATGGTCATTATAAACACTTTGATTTACCTTTTATAAAAGTCAGCTAATGTGGGTCGGATACCTCAAAATCTCCCAGATAACGGAGCAGTAAAGAATTGCAAGATGGAAATGAAATCCTGGAATCAATCTGCGGTACATTTCTATGCTTCTCTGACTATATTAAACAATTTTGTTATAAAGATGCCTTAGAAGCTTACATTTGAAACGCAATGTTGCATATAAACAGATACTGTAACATTACTCTAATTCAAGGTCAACGTCACCATTAAGATGATATGTAAGGTGAAGATAACGAACAGTGATCAATCTCATAATTCCTATAAGCAATACAAATAGATAGTTGGGCAGACACGAACCCCTGGACACAAATTCTGTCTGACGTGTTTCATACCGATTGTTAGGCCGTTCTTGACACACTGATTTTGACTGCGGATCAGTTTTAGACACATTTAATATTCCGGTCAATAGGTCGAATGGATATGAGTTACCGTACCTATACTGGATTCCTAAACTACATAAAAATCCTTACAAAGATACATTTCTGGATTCAGTAAGTGCTCTACCAAGCCCCTATCGTTGCTCCTCGCGAAAATGGTAACAGCTGTGAATGAGAAACTTCAAAATTACTGTGCGACTATATATACCAGAAGTGGTGTTAATCAAATGTGGATTCTAAAAAATTCAAAAGAACTTTTAGTAAACTTGAGATCACATAATTTTTCCCAAATCAAAAGCATTAAAACTTATGACTTTTTAACACTATGCAAGGTGAAGATAACGGACAGTGATAAATTCCTCACGATAAATTAAAGACTAGACTTTTTGACATCATAGACAGTTGCTTCTTCAACAAAAACGGAAAACGGAAATATTAATACCTAGTGATCAGTCATTCAAAAACTTACTTTGTTAAACACCACTCTGATTCCACGCACAAGTACTCTGAAGTTGAAATAAAATATATGGTAGAGTTCCTCATTGACAATATATTCGTGGTCTTTGGTGATCAGGTCTTCCAACAGTCTGTTGGAATTCCCATGGGCACGAATTGTGTTCGTTTGTTAGCTGACCCGTTTTTATATTCAAATGAAGCAGAATTTATTCAAAAACTTCTACGTGAGAAGAAAAAAATCTCTCGCTGTGACCTTCAATTCGACTTTTAGATATATCGATGACCAATGATAGCTTTCATTCATATGTCGATTTGATATATCCCTGTGAGCTCGAAATAAAGGACACCACAGAGTCGTTCACTTCTGCTTCATACTTAAATATTTTATTAAAAGTAGACATTAACGGCAAACTGACAACTCAACTGTACGACAAACGGGATGATTTCAGCTTCTCCATCGTCAACTTCCCACATTTATGTAACAATATTCCATTATCACCTGCATATGGTGTTTATATATATCAACTGGTTCGATATCCAAGAGCTTGTTCTGGGTATAGGCATTTTTTAAATCGAGGTAAGCTACTGACAAACAAGTTGATGGTACAGGGATTTCAACAGTCTCGATTGAAGTCAGCATTTCGCAAATTCTATGGTCGTTATAACGATCTAGTTCGTCAATATAACTTCGCATTGGGTCAAATGCTGTCTGACGTGTTTCATACCGATTGTTAAGCCGTTCTTGGCACACTGATTTTGACTGCGGATAACTCCGTTTACCTGATCAGGATATGGGGCTCACGGCGAATGTGACCAGTCAACAGGGGATGCTTACTCCTCCTAGACACCTGATCCCATCTCTGGTGTGTCCAGGGGTCCGTGTTTGCCCAACTATCTATTTTGTATTTCTTGTAGGAGTTATGAGATTGATCACTGTTCGTTATCTTCACCTTGCATGTTAATGTCACAATTAGTACGTATGTGTTTTTATAGGAATCACCAAGGGTCCATTATGAACAAATGACGATAACGAATAGTGATACACCTTATAAAGAAAGGTGAAGATAATGAATAGTGATACATCTTATAAAGAAAGGTGAAGATAATGAATAGTGATAAATCTTATAAAAAAAAAGTGAAGATAATGAATAGTGATACATCTTATAAAGAATGGTGAAGATAATGAATAGTGATACACCTTATAAAGAAAGGTGAAGATAATGAATAGTGATACATCTTATAAAGAAAGGTGAAGATAATGAATAGTGATACATCTTATAAAGAAAGGTGAAGATAATGAATAGTGATACATCTTATAAAGAAAGGTGGAGATAATGAATAGTGATACATCTTATAAAGAAAGGTGAAGATAATGAATAGTGATACATCTTATAAAGAAAGGTGAAGATAATGAATAGTGATACATCTTATAAAGAAAGGTGAAGATAATGAATAGTGATAAATCTTATAAAGAAATGTGAAGATAATGAATAGTGATAAATCTTATAAAGAAATGTGAAGATAATGAATAGTGATAAATCTTAGAAAGAAAGGTGAAGATAATGAATAGTGATAAATCTTAGAAAGAACAGTGAAGGCAACGAATAGTGATAAATCTTAGAAAGAACAGTGAAGGCAACGAATAGTGATAAATCTTAGAAAGAACAGTGAAGGCAACGAATAATGATGACAGGTGAAGATAACGAACAGTGATCAATCTCATAACTCTTATATAAAGCAATACAAAGTAGATAGTTCAGCAAACATGGACCCCTGGACACACCACAGGTGGGATTAGGTGCCTAGGAGGAGTACGCATTCCCTGTCGACCGGTCACACCCGCCACGAGCCCTATATCCTCATCAGGTAAACGGAGTTATTCGTAGTCTAAATCACACTGCATGAAAAAATGGCTTTACAAAGTAAATAAAGGCAATGTAAATTTAATATTTACATTGCCTTTGAATAACTTTACTGATTTAAGGCAAAGTTGGTAAACATTAACTTTAATTTGACTTAAAGGTAATGTAATGTCCCACATTGTCTTAACTTTACTTCAATGTAAATATGAAATTTCAGGGACTTTAAGGTTCATTAAAGTTAGTATTTAATCAAGTAAAGCAGATAGATGATGTCCTGAAATTTCACCTTTACTTGTCATAAAGTTAACTTCTACTGACTTTACTGGACAGTAAATTTCATCATTACACATCTTTAATATTCCTAACTGGCTTTACTTGGAAGTAAATTTCATCTTTAATTATTCTTAATTGACATTACTTGAAAGTAAATTTGATCATGACTTAAAAGTAAATTTGATCATGACTTAAAAGTAAATTTGATCATTTGTCATCTTTCATTCAACTTATCAAATTAAGATTAATAAAAAACGAAGAAAAACAAAATGAGATTTCAATGAGCTTTTTTATTCAAAGTAAACTAACAAAGATATTTTCTAGTACATATAAAAATATCTATCAAACTATTATTAAGTACAACATACATATTCTTGTATAAGGGCACAATAAAATACAATTAAGTCCTCGTCACATTACTCTTTTTCAAATTGTCAATTCACAAAGAAAACTGCCTGTAATCAAAATTATCATTTTTCAGTATTTTCATTTAAAGATTAATGTGATGAAAACATCAAATTTAAGATGAAAACATTTACAAAAGTTACTGTAACAATAATTTCATACCAATTATTCAAAATAGTGAATAAATGTATAAAGAACAGTTACATTTTTCAAACACAATCACTATATTAAAGTTTGATTTGTTCCCATATCATATTTAAATACAATATATTTTTTACATAGTTGATATGATAAATTTGTACTTGTAATAAAAAAAAAAAACACTTGTAAATTTCAAAATCAGATTAATATAAAATGGATCATGGTACAAATATTGTGATATGTATTTATACAGAAAATAGGCTTATTGTCCAAGTCCAAATGAAGATCTCATCTAAATATCCAAAAGAACTCATCTGCAGCCTTGGGTTTGTCTTTGTCTATTATAGATACCCCATTCTTGTTTAGACGAGTCTATTTCTTCTTGCCAGACACATTTCTATGTATGTGTTAAAGGAGTTGCTTTCCTATGAATATCGGTATGTCAAGAAACCCTCATCATCTTCATCGCTTGGCATCATTCCATTAGCACACTTGGATTTTGTCAAATTTGTAACCTTTTTCTTCCCTTCTGTCCACTTTTTTTGCCAATGACCTATTTCTTGGTTTCTGTAATTATAAAATAAAAATTTATATTCATATGGAAAATAAAAAATATACTATATTTGGAACAGGCATGGGTTGGTTGTTTGTTTTATGTCCCGTCGAGAAATTTTCACTCATATGGAGACGTCACCGGTTGTAGGTGAAGTACCACAAATTTAAACCTATGCATAGCGCTTACGGACATAATAGTGAGGGTTCTTCAACATGCCAATGCCTGCTCTGACATGGTCATATCCGAAAGACCCGTGATTCTCACTTCAAAATCCTGAGCATTTGGCAAAGGAGCAATCACTACCTATGTTTACATCTTAGGTTTGACATGGCCACGAGCGGGGCTCAAACTCACCACCTCCCCGTTATGAGGCAAACACTCTATCACTGAGCTACTGCGACCAGTCACAATTACTCAAAAATATAATCAATCAATAATCAACAACTTAAAGGAATGTTGTGTCAATTTTGCCCTGTAATCGATTGCAATAGATTACTTTAGAGGATGTAATTGATTAGCTACTTTTGATTTTTTTTTTTATGTGTACACAGTGTGCGAAACTAACTGTAAAGTCCTATAGACTTTCGATCCATAATAATTTTATTTCCTATAGAACACAACAAATTCCTATAGACCGAAATTTATCATGCAATATTCATTGTTAGTTAAAAATAAATAATAGACACAAATTGGGTTTGGTAATTTGTTCATAGTTTAATTATATTCTTTTTCAATTTCATGCACGTTAAGCTTTTCAATTAGAATTTCGTTTTCATTTTGTTCCAGCTCAGTTTCACTGCCTGACCCTTCATCTAAGTCACATTTACTACGTTTCATTTTTTCATGATTTTCTGCGACTTTAGCCTTGCTGGAACTTGTTGTACTGACCGCTTTATGTTTGATTCAAGTGCATGCATTTTCCACATATTTTTAAAACCGTTCAAAAAGGACATTCCGAATTTGCACGAAAATGGCGTACATTGAAGTAAATATCAAATTGACCCCCCCCCCCGGTTGAAAATGGAATAATCGGATTCAAATGATTTGTAATTACATTGTGGAACATTTTATTACAGCTAAGGGATGAACAGAACTATCAGCATACTACATATAAACTGGTCCCACTTCTCATATATGTTTAATAAGCGGCGGCGAACCAGTTTTTTTACTCAGAATTCCTATAGACAAGTCGGTCTATAGCTGTTTTGATCATTATAGATCGACTCGATTTTCTATAGACATTGTCTATCGGTCCATGGTTAATTTCGCACACTGTGTACATGTATGTAAAAATAAAAATGGTGACTATCGTATGTTAATAACTTTAATATTAAACATGTACACAACTCATGTGCATTGCATCAAATCTTCAAGTTATATTCAGCTCGAAATAAAGGACACCACAGAGTCGTTCACTTCTGCTTCATACTTAGATATTTTATTGAAAGTAGACATTAACGGCAAACTGACAACTCAACTGTACGACAAACGGGATGATTTCAGCTTCTCCATCGTCAACTTCCCACATTTATGTAGCAATATTCCATTATCACCTGCATATGGTGTTTATATATCTCAACTAATTCGATGAGCAAGAGTTTGTTCTGGGTATAGTCATTTTTTAAATCGAGGTAAGCTACTGACAAACAAGTTGATGGTACAGGGATTTCAACAGTCTCGATTGAAGTCAGCATTTCGCAAATTCTATGGTCGTTATAACGATCTAGTTCGTCAATACAACCTCGCATTGGGTCAAATGCTGTCTGACGTGTTTCATACCGATTGTTAAGCCGTTCTTGGCACACTGATTTCCGTTTACCTGATCATGATACAGGGCTCATGGCGGGTGTGATCAGTCGACAGGGGATCCTTACTTCTCCTAGGTACCTGATCCGTATTTGCCCAACTATATAGGAGTGTGTGGCTGATCACTGTTTATTATCTTCACCTTTCATACATAAGTTACAATAGTATTTATGTATTTACATATTGCTTAGTTAGTTTGAATAATAAATGGTATAAATTTTATGTCCTTGCTTATTCCATCCTATCAATAGATAATTGATGAAATATTTCTCTGTGACATTGTATAATTTTGACATGTTTACTGTAACTATACGTACATGCATGTTAAAAAATCCTCTTTTTCTAAAGCATCAATTCGGGGTAACAAAAGTAAAAACCTGTAAGGGATGAGAATTTTCCGGAAAAAGTCACATTTTTATATCAAGTTTCATTAGTTATTACCTGATGTACACATATATGTATATATGAATTTTTGATATTTTCATTCTAATTTATTATCTACAATGCTAACAATAAACTTCAAAGTTGGCCTAAACAGCATTTTCCTCACTTAATCACCAATTTTTACATGAATTTTGGCTTTGAAGTTCTTAAAGGCAGGGCTGCTCCTAAAAAAGTTTCTTATTAGCTCATCTGAGCTAAAAGCTCCAGTGAACTTTTCTGATCATCCGTTGTCCGTCTGTCTGTAAACTGTACATCTAGAAATAGACAGTAACGTATACATAGACTTTTGGAAACAGGTAAAGCATTTGATACTGTTTGGAGAAGAGAACGAATGAGTTTCAAAATGTAGGTATTAAAGGCAAAATTTGGAAGGTTAATGATACTGAAATTTCTGTAATTGTCAATCAGGTTAAACCATGCTGGTTTCCCGTCCAACAAGACGTCTGACAAGGTGGTGTTTTATCAACCCTTTTGTATCTTGTATTCATCAACAATCTGTTATACGAACTTCAATTACTAAACACTAATTACCCTGTGATGTTCGACAACAATTACCATTCTCCAACTCTTGCAGATGACATTGCTTGCATCGCTCTCTCCTCTTCCGCTCTCTAATCGATGATGAACACTGATTAGAAATATGCTTGCAAAGTGTGCTTTAAATACAACGCTTCTAAATCAAGTATTGTATCGTTCCATGCAAAATGTTAAAGACAATCAGCAAACATAGACATATTCTCGGAGAACTCCAAATTACAATATGGACAAGATAACGATTATCTCGGAATTCTTATTAACAGTAATACCAAATCAAACTCTCGAATCTCTAACTCCTGTTCAAAGGGGGTGAAAATCGTTTTACATACTATTGGACATGGATATCTCCCGGTTAAACCCCATGACAATGGCTCATCTATACAGAACAGTTGTTGTGCCATCCATTATCTACGGTTGTGAACTTTGGGATTACACTAACTAGGAAGATTTAAGACATTTTAACATGCTTCAACACGAAATCACCAAAACAAATTTTCAACCTTCCAAGACTCACCAGATTAGATCAGATATTTGTGAACAATTCTACCCTACCAATCCATGCAGAAATTGACGCAAGGAAACTTCTTTTCTTTGGCAGAGTCTGTGGAATGGACACCAACTACCCTTCTAAAAGATTTTACATCACGCTTGTTCTTTTTTCTAAATCAGTGGGTTTCAGTCTGGCCGGATGTCTTGTTTCTCGTGCGAAAAGGGAATACTTTCTGCATGTTAATGAAACTTTGACAATTAGTGAGACGCATATTTCTACTGTTAAAGGATTGAATGACAACGAAATAGTCAACGTTCATAGAGAAACGGGTTGCAGTCGTGTAGTTATAAAAAGAAATCTGGTTAAATTTGAGCAGAAAACGGGGAAAAATCAGACATGCATTTTTGCAGATGTTTGAGTTGTTGAAGCAGACGTAGCTGAAATTGAAGTAGATAAACTTTCTTAACTGGAAACATTATGGCGTAGTTTTTCAACAATCTATTATATGACTTGATCCTTGAAAACTTTGAAGGAGTAAGAAATCCAGATGACCCGATACATTTTGAATTATGTCTACAGGAACAACAGCAGCAGTACAGACTCATGGGTAATCAAGGAAACTGAATTCAACATATAAACATTTGCGAGTTCCTAACACTGTATCAGAAAAAATAATATAGGAAAAACAAACAAGCCCTAAGTTGGAAAAGTTAAGAATCTGAGCCTGGAGAATTCAGATCAATTCTATAGAGATTGGGGAAAACAATGATGCATGATTGCAACAAGATATTATGCAGCGAAAACACCAGTCCAAAACTCTCCAACGGGAAACCTTTCCTACAATTCAATATCCCTATGAAGTACAGAAACTTAATTATCAAAATGGCACACGAGACATTGATAACTGGACACTTCGGGGTTATAAAGACAACGAATAGAGTTACATTGGAATTTTACTGGTCTGGAGCTCAAGCAGATATCAGATGATATTGCAAGTCTTGTGATATTTGTAAGCGAACCATTCCAAAAGGTCCAATTGCACCATCATCACATGGATAAATGCCGATAATTACAGAATCGCATTCAGCATTGTTGAACCTTTGGATACACGAACAACCAAAGGCAACATATACATTCTCACTGTAGTTCAGCTTCCAACTCCATATCTAGAACCAGTTCCATTACCTGGACTAGACAGAACGCGCGGAAGGAGTTTTGGTGGATGTATTTAGTCATGTGGGAGTTCACAGAGAAATCTTATCCGACAAAGGATCACAATTTACTTCAGATCTAATAAAAGAAGCCAGTCCATTACTATCCTTGAAGAGAATAACAACTACTCCATTATCATTCGTATCTTAGGTTATTGATCCATTCTGATGGTTGAACTTTTCTAGTAACAACGTATGATAAGACAGAAATCAAGATGTGCTGAATATCTGTACACCAAACGGACTATTGTAGCTGTCCTTTCTACATCCGTGACATGAAATTATCATAACAGTCTTACTGAGGTCCTTATTATATCAACTTTTCATGTAAAGTACTTAAAACGATTGATACAAACACATTAGCTATACAGTCAAGTGTAACACGTCAGCTACATTCAATTATAACACGTTAGCTACTGTCAATTGTTACACGTTAGCTACAGTCAATTGTAACACGTTAGCTACAGTCAAGTGTAACACGTTAGCTACCGTCAATTGTAACACGTTAGCTACAGTCAAGTGTAACACGTTAGCTACCGTCAATTGTAACACGTTAGCTACAGTCAAGTATAACACGTTAGTTACATTCAGTTGTAATACGTTAGCTACAGTCAATTGTAACACGCTAGCTACAGTCAATTGTAACAGGTTAACTGCAGTCAATTGTAACACGTTAGCTACAGTCAAGTGTAACACGTTAGCTACCGTCAATTGTAACACGTTAGCTACAGTCAATTGTAACACGTTAGCTACAGTCAAATTCAACACGTTAGATACAGTCAATTGTAACATGTTAACTGCAGTCAATGATAACATGTTAACAACATTCAATTGTTACACGTTAGCTACATTCAATTGTAACACGTTAAGTACAGTCAATTGTAACACATTAAGTACTGTAAATCGTAACACGGTAGCTACAGTCAATTATAACACGTTAGCTACAGTCAATTGTAACACGTTAGCTAAAGTGAATTGTAAAACCTTAGCTACAGTCAATTGCAACACGTTAGCTACAGTCATGTGTGAACGTTAGGTACAGTTAATTGCCTTGGAAAACACACCTGAATATTGGATATTACAGAGTTATATTAGATGATCCTGTGCTTTACCTGTTTTTATCTAATCTTTTACAATGAAGTCAAATAAATAAAGCGTAGCTAACATACAAAAATAGATAACTCAATTTCTAATCATCATGACCTTCCGTTGACAAATCGATATCTAATTTACAAATAATTCCTAAGATATTCTGTTGACATTAATACTATCTACTTTAATTATGTATTACTGACCAGAAGAATATAACTCTATAACAATTATTTCCTGTTCTTTACCAATCAGCTGATATACCTTTAATAGAGTCAAGGGAAAATTCGCTAACAGTAGTATGTGTACATGAAGGGTGCGATACGAGCATTCTTTGCATCTAAATCGAAAGTAAAATTTCGTAAACTCTTTGTCGTCGATAAACAAAATTATCTATTCCTTTGATATGTGTCAGATAGCAAGCATGAATTACTGATATGACTCATTAACATGGATTAGATGTGATATGTTTCTCACTACCACATTTCGATAATCGTCAAATGCCACTGCAGAATTAGAAGCTGTAGGTGCTACAAGGGATTTACAACAATGAGTGGTAAGTAAATATTGATCAGTTGTATAATCAAATAGTAGTTATGCAGGCGCGGATCTAGAACATTTTGAAAGAGGTGTGTGCACCAAAGGTTTAAGGTGTTGATATTACCATATGTATTTTGTACCTTTTCATCGTCTGCATGGAGTTGTATAAGTTAGTTACCAATCAAAACACTCTTTAGAAAACAATATAAAATGACCAACGAATTAACAAAGTTTATTGCTAAGTGGTATCTTTAATTCTTGACAAGCAAAAAAGTAGTTAGTTCTATCTTTAAAATCGCCCCTAATTTCCCGTGTTTGCAATTAAAGTCTATGCTGTTTAATCCGTTATTTGGTTTAGAATAGAATCAACAGAAATATACATTGTTTTACTTTTTGTAATCAATTTGAGTGTTCTTTTCAAAACTAAAATGACTGAGTGCATTATTTAGCGTTAAAGGGTACCCTGTGTCGACGGTCACAAACCCTTGACACGCAAACGACCGTTTCCTAATTTTCGAAAACGATTAGGCTCACTAGGGATCGTGAGGGAAACTAGAACACTCCCAACCAAAGATATATCAATTAATTAATCCCAGTAAGATGCCTGAAATATTGCCAAAATGGCGTAAAACAGTACTCAATCTTAATGTGGCGGTATTTTGCCATCTATATAATGTACATAAACAATTTCTGTTTTCTATTCATTTACAACGAAGTGAATGTATTAAAACCCTTAAATTGCACTTGTACTATGCGTAAATGTGTGTGTAGAGAATTGGGCAAGCACGGACCCCAGGATATACGAGAGGTAGGAACAGGTACCTAGGAGGAGTATGCATCCTCTGTAGACCGCTCATACCCGGCGTGAGCACTATATTTTGAGTAGGCAAACGGAGTTATCCGCAGTCAAACTCAGTGTGTCAGGAACGGCATAACAATTGGTATGAAACACTTCAGACAGCATTTGACCCAATGATAGGCTGTATTGGCAAACTAGATCATTATAACGACCAAAGTATTTGCGACTTTAAACGAGACTGTTGGAACCCCTGTACCATCAACTTGTTTGTCAGTAGCTTGCTTCGATTTCAAAACTGACCATACACGAAACAAGCTCTTGCGTATCGAATCAGTTGAGAGATATAAACACCATATGCAGGTGATAATGCAATCTTGCTACATAAATATGGGAAATTGACGATGGATAAGCTGAAATCATCCCGTTTGCCATACAGTTGGGTTGTTAGTTTGCCGTTGATATCTATTTTGAATTAAATAATATAATTCAGATTTAGTTATCGGATGAGTATTTTTCAAGTTGATCATGACCAAGACGCCGATTGAAATTTTATGTATTTGTGTGCTGACGTCATGTGCACAAAAATCGAAATGAAGAGACGACCAAAGTTAAAGTAATGTTTCATTTGTAAGTGTTAGAATTTTTACACGGGTACCGCATCGTATTGGTCATCATTAACTTGCAGAAAAAGTCGTCTGATAGACGAGTCCTCGCGTCTTGGATGGTAGGTCCACAAAATAAAGTTTTAAAAGGTAGGCAATACAGCGACACTAGCTGGTGTTGCTGAATTATCTCTCTTCAATATTGATCCGCTCTGACTCTTTCGCACATGTCACGATATAAAAGCGGGGCTCGGAGTCGGAGGAGTATCGGGTCTGTTGATAACTTGATACATGTTCCTAAACAGGGAAAGTCAAGTCAGACGTCTGGAAATTATTTGGGTTTCTTATAACTAACGCCAATGTGAATATCGTGGCTTGAAAAAAAAACCCACCCATTTCATTCCTCGTTGATAGGCTAATAGATGTGTGTATGTTGGACATATTCATAAAACTAAAAACAAAATAACCGGAAAATGATTCACATTTATTAACTACATGTAAATAAAGATTATATCGATCATTGATTGATACATTTTTTCCGATTTTGTTCGATGATGGATTATGAAAATTTTCCGATTATTCAGCACTAGCAGTTTGAACACAAATTACATTAAGTTCCTTTACATCTATTTTCTTTTTTTTTTCTATGTGCCTAGCGGAATAAACATCCCCTGTTGGCCGGTCACACCCATGATGTGTCCTATTTCTTGATATGAAAACGGAGTAATCGGTAGTCAATAAATCAGTATGTAAAGAACAGCCTAACAATTGGTATGATATTCGCTTAGACCCACTAACAACTTAAGGCAACAGATACCGTCTCACAATAATGAATTTGCAACTCCATATCCAAATCCATAACGAGTTCCATTACTTGGACTAGACAGAACGCGTGGAAGGCGTTTAGGTACATGTGTTTAGTCATGTGAAAGTTCCTAGAAAAATATCATCCGACCAAGGATCACAATTTACTTCAGATCTAATAAAAGAAGCCAGTCCATTACTATCCTTGAAGAGAACAACAACTACTCCATTATAGTCCGTATCTTAGGTTACTGATCCATTCTATCAGTCCGTATCTTAGGTTACTGATCCATTCTGATGGTCGAACTTTTCGAGTAATAATGTATTATGAGTTAGAAATCAAGATGTGCTGAATATCTGTACACCAAACGGACTATTGTATCTGTCCTTTTTACATTGTTCTATATCCAAAATGTCAATAAATTGCAAATAACGAGTAAAATAGATTTAGTCCGTGAAAACATTCCTATGCGACGTTGTCTGAGTCAGCGATTGTGCATAAAAAGTCTTACAACACGTCCCCATACTTTGATACCATCAACGTATTTAGGGTAAAGATTATCATACTTTGATGAGGCTAAGACCGTGTAAAAATGGAAGAAAGTATAAATTACTGTTAGAAATTCCCTCGAAGTATACTTCTTATTCGCCATTTTACCATGGTACTACATGTAATTAGTCGCGTATTTCGAGGGAATGCTGACTTTAAACGAGACTGTCAACAAGAAAGCAAACAGGACTTTATCGTGCTGATACCCCAGATCTATGTTACTCGGGAAGTATTTCTTACAAATCAGCGTTTGAACTCGTAAATCTATAAATAAATATTTGATTGATAATGAATAAAAAAGAACAGTTTGAAGACGAAGTTATTATTTGTAAATAGATTTTTTTATTGAATTTTAAATGTAATTCTTAATGTTTTAGATAATTTTATACACCTTTTATATTGCTCCTGGGTACCTGTTCTCATCCCCGACGTGTCCAGAGGCCCATGTTTGCTCTACTCGTATGGTGTGATTAATCACGGTTCATTATCTTAATGTATTCAGATTGTTGATACTAAAGCAATGCTACTGAAACAATAAGAAACAATTTCCCATTTTCCATCAGCACTTTATAAAAAAACACAAATAGATCAGCCGCTCCTTGACTCTGAATAGTTCAGCTGTACATTTGCAATGTTTCATTTATACCAAATCTTTCATTTTTTTGAGAAGAAATACACCATACGGTTCGTGACAGAAAATTGTTACAACACTCTTACTGATGTCCACGTTATGCTACCTACATTCCGTGTAGCGCACTTAAAACGATTGATAACAAGCACGTTAGCTACAGTCAATTGTAACACGTTAGCTACCGTCAAGTGTAACACGTTAGCTACCGTCAATTGTAACATGTTAGCTACAGTCAATTGTAATACGTTAGCTACAGTCAATTGTAACACTTGAGCTACATTCATTTGTGAAAGTTAACTACACAGTCAATTTCGTTAGAAAACACACATGGATATAGGATTTTTACAGCGTAATGTTAGATGATCCAGCGTTTTCCCATTTTTATCCAATCCTTTACAATGAAAAGAATAAATAAAGCCTATCTAACATCCAAAAACAGATAACTCTGTTTCCAATTATCATGGCCTTCCGTTGACAAATCGATATCTAATTTACAAATAATTCCTAAGATATTCTGTTGACATTAATACTATCTACTTTAATTATGTATTACTGACCAGAAGAATATAACTCTATAACATTTATTTCCTCTTGTTTACCAATCAGCTGATATACCTTTAATAGAGTCAAGGGAAATTTCGCTAACAGTAGTATGTGTACATGAAGGGTGCGATACGAGAATTCTCTGCATCTAAATCGAAAGTACAATTTCGTAAAATCTTTGTCATCGGTAAAGTTTTTATCTATTCCTTGTATCTGTGCCAGATAGCAAGCATAAATTATCGATATGACTCGTTAAAAGGGATAAGATGATGTAAATATATTATGCGATATATCTCTTGCTACCACATTTCGATCATCATCAGATGACACCGCAGAACTAGAAGCTGTAGGTGCTACAAAGAATTTAAAACAATGAGTGGTAAGTAAATATTGATGAGCTATGTAATTAGACTGTAGTTATGGAGGTGCGGATCTAGAAAATTTTCGAAGGGGGGTCTGACCCACGGGATTAAGATTTTGATATCTTTATATGTATTTTGTACTTTTTTATTGTCTGCATGAGGTTTTATAAGTTAGTCACCGATCAAAACACTCTTTAGAAAACAATATAAAATGACCAACGAATTTACAAAGTTTATTGCTATGTGGTATCTTTGATTCTTGACAAGCCAAAAAAGTGTTTAGTTTGATCTTTAGAATTGCCTCTAATTTCACGTGCCTGCAATTAAATTCCATGCTGTTTAATCTGCTCTTTGGTTTAAAATAGAATCAACAGAAACATACATTGTTTTACTTTTTGTAATCAACTGGAATGTTCTTTTCAAAACTAAAATGATTGAGTGCATTATCTAGCGTTAAAAGGGTACCATGTGTCGACGGTCATAACCCCTTGACACGCAAACGACCGTTTCCCTGATTTTCGAAATAGAATAGGCTCACTAAGGGCCGTCCGGGAAACGAAAACACTCACACACAGATATGTTTCAATTACCTAAACGCCGTAAAATGTGTGAAATATTGCCAAATGGCGTAAAGCCGTAATCAATAATTATTTCGCGGTATTTTACCATTTATATAATGTACATAAACAATTTCTGTTTCTTATTCCTTAACAATTGAATGGTTGTATCAAAACCCTTAGATTGAAAATGTGCGATGTGTAAAACTAATGGTAACATTTACGCATCCAATGACAAAGAATGGTGCTGAACTTCAGAAACGTTCTTAGCGGTAAGTAGTGATGAAACGATTGCCGACAATCAATTGTTTATGACTCGTTGATTCCGATTATTGATTCCATTTTAAATAATCGATTATTGTCCATAATAAACGAATCAACAACGCATGCTTTGTAAGAAATATTTATGAAAAGGAAGAAGGCTTTCGATATCATCTTCATTATCATCAATCTTGAAATCAATCAACAGTCATGAAGTTGATAACTAATCCGAGATTATGTAGCGTGCAGCCGTGGTTTCTCAATTTAGACTGAACTACTTGCTTGATTAGCGATGGGAAAGGCTATAAGCCCGTGAACTGATCCGACCGGAAACTCTGTGCACTCAAACACACACAAATTGCATACGTCATACCTTCTACTTTCGTTTTCCTATATATGATGCTGTACTCTGTTCACGGGCCTGATTCTAACACCAATTAAAATGTGATCCAGTTTCCGGGCCTGACTTTAATACTAATTAGGATAAGATTCAGTTCACGGGCCTCTAATTAGGATATGATCCAGTTCACGGGCCTGACTCTAACACTAATTAGGATGTGATTGAGTTCACGGGATTGCTTCTAACACTAATTAGGATGTGATTCAGTTCACAGGCCTGACTCTAACACCAATTAAGATGTGATTCAGTTCACGGGCCTCTAATTAGGATGTGATCCAGTTCACGGGCCTGACTCTAACACTAATTAGGATGTGATTGAGTTCACGGGCCTGATTCTAACACTAATTAGCATGTGATTGAGTACACGGGCCTGATTCTAACACTAATTAGGATGTGATCCAGTTCACGGACCCGATTCTAACACTAATTAGGATGTGATTGAGTACACGGGCCTGATTCTAACACTAATTAGGATATGATCCAGTTCACAGACCTGATTTTAACACTAATTAAGATGTGATTCAGTTCACTGGCCTCTAATTAGGATATGACCCAGTTCACGGACCCAATTCTAACACTAATTAGGATGTGATTGAGTACACAGGCCTGATTCTAACACTAATTAGGATATGATCCAGTTCACGGACCTGATTCTAACACTAATTAAGATGTGATTCAGTTCACTGGCCTCTAATTAGGATGTGATCCAGTTCACGGGCCTAATTCTAACACTAATTAGGATGTGATTGAGTTCACAGGTCTGATTCTAACACTAATTAGGATGTGATTCAGTGCACTGACCTCTAATTAGGATATGATCCAGTTCACGGGTCTGACTCTAACACTAATTAGGATGTGATTGAGTTCACGGGCCTCATTCTAACACTAATTAGAATATGATCCAGTTCACGGGCCTGACTCTAACACTGATTAAGATGTGATTCAGTTCACGGGCCTCTAATTAGGATATGATCCAGTTCACGGGCCTGACTCTAACACTAATTAGGATGTGATTGAGTTCACGGGCCAGATTCTAACACTAATTAGCATGTGATTCAGTTCACGGGCCTGATTCTAACACTAATTAGGATATGATCCAGTTCACGGACCTGATTCTAACACTGATTAAGATGTGATTCAGTTCACGGGCCTCTAATTAGGATATGATCCAGTTCACGGGCCTGACTCTAACACTAATTAGGATGTGATTGAGTTCACGGGCCTGATTCTAACACTA
This sequence comes from Ostrea edulis, assembly GCF_947568905.1. Taxonomy (NCBI): domain Eukaryota; kingdom Metazoa; phylum Mollusca; class Bivalvia; order Ostreida; family Ostreidae; genus Ostrea; species Ostrea edulis. Next base: position 5,146,079 of record NC_079164.1, read on the forward strand.
ATTAGGATATGATCCAGTTCACGGGCCTAATTCTAACACTGATTAAGATGTGATTCAGTTCACGGGCCTCTAATTAGGATATGATCCAGTTCACGGGCCTGACTTTAACACTAATTAGGATGTGATTGAGTTCACGGGCCTGATTCTAACACTAATTAGGATATGATCCAGTTCACGCGCCTCTAATTACGATATGATCCAGTTCACGGGCCTGACTCTAACACTAATTAGGATGTGATTGAGTTCACGGGCCTGATTCTAACACTAATTAGGATGTGATCCAGTTCACGGGCCTGATTCTAACACTAATTAGGATATGATCCAGTTAACGGGCCTGATTCTAACACTAATTAGGATATGATTCAGTTCAAGGGCCTGATTCTAACACTAATAAAAAATGTGATTGAGTTCACGGGCCTGATTCTAACACTAATTAGGATATGATCCAGTTCACGGGCCTAATTCTAACACTGATTAAGATGTGATTCAGTTCACGGGCCTCTAATTAGGATATGATCCAGTTCACGGGCCTGACTTTAACACTAATTAGGATGTGATTGAGTTCATGGGCCTGATTCTAACACTAATTAGGATGTGATCCAGTTCACGGGCCTGATTCTAACACTAATTAGGATATGATCCAACTCACGGACCTGATTCTAACACTAAATAAAATGTGATTGAGTTCCCGGGCCTAACTCTAACGCTAATTAAGATATGATCCAGTTAACGGGCCTGATTCTAACACTAATTAGGATATGATTCAGTTCATGGGCTTGATTCTAACACTAATAAAAAATGTGATTGAGTTCACGGGCCTGACTCTAATACTAATTAGGATATGATCCAGTTCACATGCATCTAATCCAATCCTTGTAAACCCTAACCCAGTCCTTGTACAGCATAGCTTAGTCCCTGTAGAGCATAACCTAGTCCCTGTTGAGCATAACCTAGTCCCTGTAGAGCATAACCTAGTCCCTGTAAAGTATAACCTAGTCCCTGTAGAGTATAACCCAGTCCCTGTAGAGCCTAACCTATTCCCTGTAGAGTATAACCTATTCCCTGTAGAGTATAACCTAGTCCCTGTAGAGCATAACCTAGTCCCTGTAGAGTATAACCCAGTCCCTGTAGAGCATAACCTAGTCCCTGTAGAGTATAACCTAGTCCCTGTAGAGCATAACCTAGTCCCTGTAGAGTATAACCTAGTCCCTGTAGAGCATAACCTAGTCCCTGTAGAGCATAACCTAGTCCCTGTAGAGTATAACCCAGTCCCTGTAGAGCCTAACCTAGTTCCTGTAGAGCCTTACACTGTCTTAGCCTATACAATGCAACTTTGTCTCTGAACAACAGTATCGTATTTCACTGATAATAAATTTTCCATACATGTTTATTATTAGTTTAATCATCAGGCACAATTGAATAGTCTCGTGGGGATTCGGGTTAGAATAGATCCTCAGTACCCCCTTGCTTGTCGTAAGAGGCGATTAAATGGGGCGGTCCTTCGGATGAGACCGGAAAAACAGAGGTCCTGTGTCACAGCACGTGTGGGACAATAAAGATTCCTCCCTGCTCAATGGCTATAAGCGCCGAGCATAGGCCTAAATTTTACAGCCCTTCACCGCCAGTGGTGACGTCTCAATGTGAGTGAAATATTCTCGAGAGGGACGTTTAACAATATTCAATCAATCAATACACAATTGAATAAATACCCAGTCTCTCTGTGTTATAGACTTTTCCAGTCATCTTGAGCTAAATCAACATTTTTGTGCCAGACCCATTTTTGTGTGCATCATAACTCAGTATCTCTATAAATAGTTGAATCTGCAACTACTACATGTAAGAGCTTGACGTATTTGACAGACATTTTTTTCCACAATTTCCTCTGGTACTTAGTCTTGATTTTAATTAAGAAGAAAAAGTTGAACAGATAACAGTTTTATTATTAACACCTTAGACATACAATGATTAAATTATCACATTGTTGTAACCTTTGACATTGAAATATTTTCCAGATACATGTACTTATGAAAGAGCTGGCTCGCATTCTACCTCATGCTCCAAGATTGCGTAGCAATAGTAACACATGATGGCCATATTAGACAGATTGATAATGATGGGTAATCAGATCAAACATCCTTAATATAAATCAAATTTACATAATCTGTTAAGAATTGATTATATATTACTGGGTAATTAAGGGGTCTTTCATGAAAAGAAATGAAACATCTTTAAGTTTTCATAAAACATATGAAACAACAATTTTATCTTTCTTTCAAT